>NC_139225.1:98210537-98316223 GCF_055691185.1 Crinia signifera | reverse complement strand
TAATTAAGGTTTAATTATTAATAGCTACAGACACAGCAGGCAGACAGTCATACACAGATTAGACAGACACAATAAACTTACACTTACATAATTGCTTTTAGTGTGTAGGAATAAAATGGTAGCCCAAAAAGGCCTACTATTTTAAAAAGGGACTGCCTGCTTTTAAGTCAGGGTGCCCCAACTGTTTTACAGGCCAGTCATCACTGCTCTTCATTAGATGGTGTCTAGGGTGTTCTTCTCTGGCGTCGAGTGATATCCTAATAAATGCTTCACTCCAAGACTTCACTCCACTATAAAAAAGGTGCCCTCATGTCTCTAGGCGCCATGGACCAAAATCTATTTTTTCTGTAGTATTTATAAAGCAAGTCCACCCCCCCCCCCCCCCCCCCCCCCACCCACACACCATAGTGTTATCAGTGTTTTGTGGCCTCCTGCCAGCTTACACCCATAGTAATTACTGGAGTGGGCTAGTCATGCAATATTTTTTTCTTAGTTGGTGCGCTTGAGGGCAGAGGATGCGTGAAGCTCAGTCAGACTTATCCCTAGGACACAAGGGGAAAGTATATGCCATAAAATATGATTTACAAGCTTTTTTTAAAGTGCAAGGAGGGTTGATGTTGACTTTGATGGGTTTACATTTTGCACAATTTACCGCTTTAGATTGTTACACACCTATCTGCACATCTAGTTTTGAGGAGGAATCTTCTAATACTTTAGACTGGAGCATGCGTATTAAAGTTGAGATGTATCAGTGCGTATGGGGTGTGTTTTGTAATTTACCTCCAAGAAGGGGGAGTACAAGCCAATCAGCTCCTAATTGCTATGTTACAGGCTGTGCTTGAAATTTACATTTAGGAGCAAATTGTTGGTACTTTATCTCTCTCCACTTGATCACTCTTAAAGGCTTAGTACTGCCAAATACATCATTCCTTGATTTCTACAAAAGATGTAAATTACGTTTCACTTGGTTTAGTAGAGGTTCAGGGCCATTCAGGAATTGTGTTTCACAGGGTTATCACATATACAGTATCTCATAGTTACAATCCCCTCTGCTAATTTCTACATTCAAATTTTTTTCAGAGCTTAGTAGTGTAACTGTACGCTATCCTGAGATGGCCTACAGACAGTGGCGTATTATGATGGGTGCACGTGCCCCTGAGTCCCAGGGGGACCCACACCGCGCATACTGCAGCAATTTTAGAACCTACACTCCTAAATCCCGGAATCACCAGAAAAATGGCCAGTAGTTTTTCCAGAGGTCTGTGCTTGCAAAATAGATTCTGAGTGCTCTAGTGCTCAGACTCTGAGCACTGGGCTCTCATTTAACACTTGCTCCTGAGGAAGCCGGAGGTATATGATCTGGGGAAACGCATTGAGCTAATAAATCATCTTGCTGACAATCTCCACCCACACTGTGTAATTCCTTTAAAATCTTCATTAAACTTACAGCAAGTTCAAAACATAATCAGCACTACTAATATTTGTATTCAAGAAGTACAGGCCCCATAGTATCAATATGTCTCCACACATACTCAGTAGTAGCCCGGACGGACAGGAAATTGTGCAAGGATGAAGCTTCCTGGTAGAGCGGCAACATGGAGTCTGTGCAGTAGTGCCTTCCACTTTCAACAGTTACATGAAGCCTTTTCACTGCTTGTTCTCATTCTTTGCTTTGTAACTGGCTCCATAGTTAACATGAATATGTCGTGTTGAGTTTCAAGTTTAGGATTGACAGTTTGTTACAATGATTCTCTCTGGTATATCTGCCCATGATATAAACCTATGTGTTTTTATTTCCATAATTTTACATTTCCACAATCCCTCGCATAGATACTGTTGATCTTGTTGATATCTATGGAGCAGGATTGGTTGGCAAAACACTAAGGGAACATGATACAAATAAATTACATTTACTGATGTGAATTGGAAGGTAATAGTGTCCCTGGCCAAATGAGCTTCTAAGAGGCAGAGACTTAACTCTGGGAGGCAATGGAGTCATCTGCCACTGGGCTCCTGCTCCCAAGGAGGCACCTCTGCTCCCCTGCAAGTTTGAAATAATTCATTGAAAGCCATAAATATCACTTCTGAGGCTGACTCCCCATCCTAACATCAGTTTTGCAAGTGTCACCCTGCAGTAGAACCCATGACCTGTCTTTCTGGAGACAGACATCTTACAGATTGAGCTATCGGGGGGGGGGGGGGGGGGGTCACCAATATTTATTTTGCCTCTGGGCTACTGGGACGAACTTACCCCAGAGCCAAGAGGTAGGGTGAACACTTGATATGCATGCTTGTAGATGTCATGGATGTGCTAGTTAGTTGATGCAGGCAGCTGTTGATTACAGTTACAGTGCTAGTTCCAGGCTCTGGCCAGATGGTAAGCACATGCACTGTGCCAGCTCATGTCTCTATGATTCTATCCATTTTCTCCTCATTCCCCTTTTAAAACAAAACTAGAACAGAGGGGTGATGGAAATTGAAAAAGTCTATGTATAATACTTAAAGTTTGAAATAAAATAGGAACAGACAGAACATCTGCTGAAAGTGGTGCTAAATAATTAAGGCAATATAATCATATCTCTTTTAATGCATCTTGTTTATTTTTTTTAAATCGTTTATTGATCCTTTATTATTTCAATAAGCATATTAACTTTGATTAGATCCATCCTACTGTTATCTTCAATAGACCATGAAGACCATGAAGCCAGGGCCGGCGCCACCACTAGGCAGCTCTAGGCATTTGCCTAGGGCGCCGGCACCTGGAGGGCGGCAGTTCGCCCCTCACCCCCAGCGAACTGTGTAAAAAAATTGCTGCCCCAGCGTCCCTGCAGTGCTGGGGCGGTCAGGGGTGTCCGTGCCGCAGGGTACCTGTGGCGCCGTCACGTGTATAAAGCTGGCTGCGGCCGGTGGGGTCCCTGTAGTGAATAGCAAAATAACTAGCGCTTCCCGCGCCGCCGCGCGTATAGCGCTAGTTATTTGCTATTCACTACAGGGACCCCGCCGGCCGCAGCCAGCTTTATACACATGACGGCGCCGCAGGTACCCCTACGGCACGGACACCCCTGACCGCCCCAGCACTGCAGGGACGCAGGGGCAGCAATTTTTTTACACAGGTACCACCCCCCCTCCCTCCCCCCGGCACCGGGGCGCCCCCACCCGACTCGCCTGGGGCGCTCCGGTGCCTTGCACCGGCCCTGCATGAAGCACAGTATATAATGTGGGTTGGAATCGTTTGGTCTACAGCATGTTGGTCGACAAGCATTAGGTCAACCCCGTTAGGTCGACATGGGTCTAGGTCGACATGGGTCTAGGTCTACATGGGTTAAGGTTGACATAAGCATTAGGTCGACAGTGTCTAGGTCAACAGTCAAAAGGTCGACATGGGGTTTTCCACTGTTTTCTTGACCAGAATGTTAACACAGTCAATGTGGACACAGTTTCCAGTGCACCGGTGCCTCGCTGCACTTGGCATACTATTTTATTCTCCCACCATGCCTACTGGATGGTAGGGCATGAAATACTGTTGGGTCAAAAAACTGTGAAAACCCCATGTCGACCTTTTGACTTTTGACAAAATGCGTATGACTTGACTCATGTCGACCTAGCACCATGACGACCTAGAACCATGTCGAACTATCACCATGTCGACCGAATGCTTGTCGGCCAACATGCTGTAGACCAAATGTCCGTATCCCTATAATGTAAGTGTAAGTGAAGCCAAGCACACTAAAGAGCTAATAATAAGTGTATAAATATAAACAGCTTCACACTACTCAGCTGAAGAATGTACTCATTGACTAATCAGACAATTTCAAATGCTAATATATATATATTTGTTGTACTGAACAAACTGTAACTCCTCAGTATCCTAATGGCATTGTAGGGGTACATTTCAGCGAGTATCCGATACATTGTGAACTCAGTGAGAGATTACAGCAATCCCCATCCATGTATATTGCAAGTAACAGGCAGCTTTTATACTTTACAAAGTGCCATAATTGCTGGGAGAGATCCTTACAATATCCGATAAAAATGGCAGCATCGCTCACAGGGACTGTTCTTTTTTTGGGTGGAATATTTACAGTAACTAATCTTCAATGAATTGGCCTGGCTGTATTTGTATTTATTTATAGTAAAGGAACAGTCGCTGTGAGCAATGCTGCCATTTTTAGTGCATATTGCGAGGATCTCTCACAGCAACGTTGGCACTCAAAGGGTTAAATTAATTATAAAATGTGTAAGCGTCAATGTTACCATCTTAAAAAGATACCTAAATACTGCAGTTTATGTAACTAAGTATTTCTGGAAGCTAATTGTATTTTACATTCATTATTTTGTATTTGTTATTTTTTTAATTCCCTTACATCAAATAACAATTCACCTTGGAGAAGTGCAGCACACTCTATGACATCAGTCATTCCATTACCATACATGCATGCTGCTCGCATGGCACAGTACATGGTATGGTATCAGTAATCCCATTACCATGCATGCATGCTGTCCTCAAGATACAGTACACCGTATGATATCAGTCATCTCATTACCATACATGCATGCTGCTCGCATGGCACAGTACATGGTATGGTATCAGTAATCCCATTACCATGCATGCATGCTGTCCTCAAGGTACAGTACACCGTATGATATCAGTCATCTCATTACCATACATGCATGCTGCTCGCATGGCACAGTACATGGTATGGTATCAGTAATCCCATTACTATGCATACATGCTGTCTGCAAGGTACAGTACACCGTATGGTATCAGTAATCCCATTACTATGCATACATGCTGTCTGCAAGGTACAGTACACCGTATGGTATCAGTCATTCCATTACCATACATGCATGCTGCTCGCATGGCACAGTACATGGTATGGTATCAGTAATCCCATTACCATGCATGCATGCTGTCCTCAAGGTACAGTACACCGTATGATATCAGTCATCTCATTACCATACATACATGCTGTCTGAAAGGTACAGTACATGGAATGGTATCAGTAATCTCATTACTATGCAAGCATGCTGTCCTCAAGGTACAGTACACTGTATGGTATCAGTCATCTCATTACCATACATGCATGCTGTCTGCCAGGTACAGTACATGGTATGGTATGGTATCAGTAATCCCATTACTATGCATGCATGCTGTCTGCAAGGTACAGTACATGATATGGTATCAGTAATCCCATTACCATGCATGCATGCTGTCCTCAAGGTACAGTACACCGTATGATATCAGTCATTTCATTACTATACATGCATGCTGTCTGCAAGGTACAGTACATGGTATGGTATCAGTAATCCCATTACTATGCATGCATGCTGTCCTCAAGGTACAGTACACCGTATGGTATCAGTCATTTCATTACCATACATGCATGCTGCTTGCATGGCACATTACATGGTATGGTATCAGTAATCTCATTACCATGCATGCATGCTGTCCTCAAGGTACAGTACACCGTATGGTATCAGTCATCTCATTACCATACATGCATGCTGCTTGCATGGCACATTACATGGTATGGTATCAGTAATCTCATTACCATGCATGCATGCTGTCCTCAAGGTACAGTACACCGTATAGTATCAGTCATCTCATTACCACACATGCATGCTGTCTGCAAGGTACAGTACATGGTATGGTATCAGTAATCCCATTACTATGCATGCATGCTGTCCTCAAGTTACAGTACACTGTATGGTGTCAGTCATATCATTACCATACATGCATGCTGTCTGCCAGGTACAGTACATGGTATGGTATAGTATCAGTAATCCCATTACTATGCATGCATGCTGTCTGCAAGGTACAGTACATGATATGGTATCAGTAATCCCATTACCATGTATGCATGCTGTCCTCAAGGTACAGTACACGTATGGTATCAGTCCTCTCATTACCACACATGCATGCTGTCTGCAAGGTACAGTACATGGTATGGAATCAGTAATCCCATTACCATGCATGCATGCTGTCCTCAAGGTACAGTACACCGTATGGTATCAGTCATTTCATTACTATACATGCATGCTGTCTGCAAGGTACAGTACATGGTATGGTATCAGTAATCCCATTACTTTGCATGCATGCTGTCCTCAAGGTACAGTACACCGTATGGTATCAGTCATTTCATTACCATACATGCATGCTGCTTGCATGGCACATTACATGGTATGGTATCAGTAATCTCATTACCATGCATGCATGCTGTCCTCAAGGTACAGTACACCGTATGGTATCAGTCATCTCATTACCATACATGCATGCTGCTTGCATGGCACATTACATGGTATGGTATCAGTAATCTCATTACCATGCATGCATGCTGTCCTCAAGGTACAGTACACCGTATAGTATCAGTCATCTCATTACCACACATGCATGCTGTCTGCAAGGTACAGTACATGGTATGGTATCAGTAATCCCATTACTATGCATGCATGCTGTCCTCAAGGTACAGTACACCGTATGGTATCATTCATCTCATTACCATACATGCATGCTGTCTGCAAGGTACAGTATATGGTAGGGTATCAGTCATCTCATTACCATGCATGCATGCTGTCCTCAAGGTACAGTACACCGTATGGTATCAGTCATCTCATTACCACACATGCATGCTGTCTGCAAGGTACAGTACATGGTATGGTATCAGTAATCCCATTACTATGCATGCATGCCATCCTCAAGGTACAGTACACCGTACAGTATCAGTCATCTCATTACCATACATGCATGCTGTCTGCAAGATACAGTACATGGTATGGTATCAGTAATCCCATTACTATGCATGCATGCTGTCCTCAAGGTACAGTACATGGTATGGTATCAGTAATCCCATTACTATGCATGCATGCTGTCTGCAAGGTTCAGTACATGGTATGGTATCAGTAATCCCATTACCATGTATGCATGCTGTCCTCAAGGTACAGTACACCGTATGGTATCAGTTATCTCATTACCACACATGCATGCTGTCTGCAAGGTACAGTACATGGTATGGTATCAGTAATCCCATTAATATGCATGCATGCTGTCCTCAAGGTACAGTACACCGTATGGTATCAGTCATCTCATTACCATACATGCATGCTGTCTGCAAGATACAGTACATGGTATGGTATCAGTAATCCCATTACTATGCATGCATGCTGTCCACAAGGTACAGTCAGAGGCGTAGGGAGGGCGGAGCCACCGGAGCTCATGCTCCGGGCGCCGATTGGTCGAATGGCGCCGCCGGCCCGCCCCCCTCCGCAAATGATCCCTGCACAAGTTTAAAGGGTACTCTTTACCTAGAACGGCGCCCGCGATTGGCATCGCGGGAGTCGGGGGTAAAAAATCGCGGGCATCGCGGTCATCGTATGCACATTAAAAAACGGGTGCGACGCGATGCCCTCGATTTTCCCATAGGGATCAATGTTAAAAGTCAGATTGGACGCGATTTTAGTGTTAAATGCCTCAATGGCCGCGATTTTTACATAGGAAACAATGTTAAATGGGCCACAGAGCCCTAATAGTCCCCCTGAAGTCTTAAATGGCCCCCACAATTTTTAACGCCACCCCACGATCAACGTGAACCCGAAGCGTGGCGAGCGGAGCGGCGGTACGCGTCCTCCGACCTTTTCATAACCCCACTATCCACGTCGGCGTGGAGTTGAGAATAGAATAGTGTGGCGAGCGCAGCGAGCCACCGACCCCGAAGCGTGGCGAGCGCAGCGAGCCCCGCGAGGGGAGGCGGATACCTGTGAAGCCCGCGAAGGGACGCGTTTACCTGTGAAGGTATCCGCGTCCCCTCGCGGGGCTCGCTGCGCTCGCCACGCTTCGGGCACGGTGGCACGCTGCGCTCGCCACACTATTCTATTCTCAACTCCACGCCGACGTGGATAGTGGGGGTATGAAAAGGTCGGAGGACGCGTACCGCCGCCCCTCGCGGGCTCGCTGTGCTCGCCACGCTTCGGGTTGACGTTGATCGTGGGGTGGCGTTAACAATTGTGGGGGCCATTTCAGACTTTAGGGTGACTATTTGGGCTCTGTGGCCCATTTAACATTGTTTCCTATGGAAAAATCGCGGGCATTGAGGCATTGAACACTAAAATCGCGTCCAATCTGACTTTTAACATTGATCCCTATGGGAAATCGCGGGCATCGCATCGCACCCGTTTTTTAGTGCATACGATGGTCGCGATGGGCGCCGTTCTAGGTAAAGAGTACCGTTTAAAGTATCGGGCAGCGTGCGCCGGCGGCTGCCCTGCCCGGCGCCTGCCTCCTGCCCTGCTCACCCGGTCCCTGTCGCCAAGCGTCACGGACGATGTGGCCGGGCGGCAGGCCGACACTCCTATCCTCTCTAAATTGCTGCTGCTGCTCGGTCCGGCTTCCGGGCAGCGCAGCGTAGCAGGACTACAGACTCCTTCCAGAGTCACCTGCCTCTGCTAGATGGTGTTCTGCTGCCGCCCGTGACGCCCTGTGTTAACCCATTATTCAAGGTGGATTTTTTTTTCTTTTACAGCTAATCAATGTTGTGAATAATGAACATAGTAATAACCTTGGGGTTTGGGGGATTCGTGGGGCCGAGGGGAGGGGGGGGGGGGGTGAATCTCCCTGGCTTCTGCTGCTGCCCTGCTGTGCTATAGATATTTTTAGCTGTGTATATATATTTATTTAGTTACAGCTGTCAGCATCTTATATAGTGCAGCAGATTCCGTTACAGCGTCTTATATAGCGCAGCAGGTCCCGTTACAGTGTCTAATATAGCGCAGCAGATTCCATTACAGGGTCTTATATAGCGCAGCGGATTCCGTTACAGTGTCTTATATAGCGCAGCGGATTCCGTTACAGTGTCTTATATAGCGCAGCAGATTCCTTTACAGTGTCTTATATAGTGCAGCAGATTCCGTTACAGCGTCTTATATAGCGCAGCAGATTCCGTTACAGTGTCTTATATAGCGCAGCGGATTCCGTTACAGTGTCTTATATAGTGCAGCAGATTCCGTTACAGCGTCTTATATAGCGAAGCAGATTCCGTTGCAGTGTCTTATATAGCACAGCAGATTCCATTACAGTGTCTTATATAGCGCAGCAGATTCCGTTACAGTGTCTTATATAGCGCAGCAGGTCCTGTTACAGTGTCTAATATAGCGCAGCAGATTCCGTTACAGGGTCTTATATAGCGCAGCGGATTCCGTTACAGTGTCTTATATAGCGCAGCAGATTTCGTTACAGTGTCTTGTATAGCGCAGCAGATTCCGTTACAGTGTATTATATAGCGCAGCAGATTCCGTTACAGGGTCTTATATAGCGCAGCGGATTCTGTTACAGTGTCTTATATAGTGCAGCGGATTCCGTTACAGTGTCTTATATAGCTCCAGCAGATTCCGTTACAGTGTCTTATATAGCGCAGCAGATTCCATTACAGTGTCTTATATAGCGCAGCAGATTCCGTTACAGCGTCTTATATAGCGCAGCAGATTCAGTTATAGGTTCTTATATAGCGCAGCAGATTCTGTTACATTGTCTTATATAGCGCAGCAGATTCCTTTACAGCGTCTTATATAGCGCAGCAGATTCAGTTATAGGTTCTTATATAGCGCAGCAGATTCTGTTACATTGTCTTATATAGCGCAGCAGATTCCGTTACAGCGTCTTATATAGCGCAGCAGATTCGTCTACAGTGTCTTATATATTTCAAATGTAACATGCCAACACATGTTAGCCACGCGAAATATGCCCTTGCTCCGGGCACCATGGCACCTAGCTACACCGCTGGGTACAGTACATGGTATGGTATCAGTAATCCCATTACTATGCATGCATGCTGTCTGCAAGGTACAGTACATGCTATGGTATCAGTAATCCCATTACCATGCATGCATGCTGTCCTCAAGGTACAGTAAACCGTATGGTATCAGTTATCTCATTACCACACATGCATGCTGTCTGCAAGGTACAGTACATGGTATGGTATCAGTAATCCCATTAATATGCATGCATGCTGTCCTCAAGGTACAGTACACCGTATGGTATCAGTCATCTCATTAGCACACATGCATGCTGTCTGCAAGATACAGTACATGGTATGGTATCAGTAATCCCATTACCATACATGCATGCTGTCTGCAAGGTGCAGTACATGGTATGGTATCAGTAATCCCATTACCATGCATGCATGCTGTCATTATCTGTTTGCAGATGTTTTCAAAGAGGTGTTTGGATGACAGATTTAACACTTTTATTCATAGTTATCTCCAGGTGCTAAATCCATTTTATGATGCACATAATCAAATATTTTTCGACTTCTCTACAGTACCACTAAAAAACCGAATTCCATTTTGCCGTTACCCCACTTATAATAA
The DNA here is from genome assembly GCF_055691185.1 of Crinia signifera. Lineage (NCBI taxonomy): Eukaryota > Metazoa > Chordata > Amphibia > Anura > Myobatrachidae > Crinia > Crinia signifera. The sequence continues at coordinate 98,305,864 of NC_139225.1, read as the reverse complement.
TACCCACCTCGCTAATCTAAAAATACTATGGATCTAGCAATGTCCTTACCTAGATGGAACGGCAGTAATACCTCACACAGGGGTTTATTCTAGTTTATTCTTTCTGACAAAATCCTTCTTAGATGGACAAAACCATGTGCACTGCAGGGGGGCAGATGTAACATGTGCAGAGAGAATTAGATTTGGGTGAGTTATTTTGTTTCTGTGCAGGGAAAATACTGACTGCATGATTTTACACTGCAATATAGATCTCACTTTGAAGAAAAACCCCACCCAAATCTAATTCTCTCTGCACAAGTTACATCTGCCCCACCCGCAGTGCACATGGTTTTGTCCATCTAAGAAGGATTTTGTTAGAAAGAATGAACTAGAATAACCCCCACAGTCTCACATAGTCAGAGTTCCTTTAGTGTCATATTGCGACAGTAGGTGAGATATTACATTGCTTCTGAATGTCGGACCAGAATACATGAATAAAGAAATCGTACATTACTTATTCACACCATTGAAGTTCTCCTAATGCAATGACTAAAATATAATAAGTCTCTGTTATCACAATATACATTATGTAACATGTGGACTATATACCCTGTTAATATTTAAGTTTATGTGTTTAACATGTTTTTCTTTTAAGTTAAACACATGTAATTTGTTTTGAAAATAAAAACCATTGTACTTAATGCAAATGAGCACTGCCTAATTGTCATGAGGGTTTCATTTTACATAGGTGCTGACATCTATTTAAATGGAAAACATTTCTAATAGAGGTTTATGTATGTATCCAAATATTTTGCAAAAATATGACAGCAGAGCATTCAAATTATAATGATTTAAATTCAGATCAGATACTGTGTAGGTGTGCACTTGTAGAATAAGCTACTTATCACTTAAGACCCATACACACACAAAGACGTGTCAGTAACGACCCATCGTTAACTACCATCTTTCATTTTCACCCTTGAAGTGAAAATGAACGACCTCAGCATTGCATGTGACCACTGGTGCACGACGGCTGACAAACGACCACAAACGATGCAGGACCTTTTCTATTGAAAAAACAAACAATGTTAACGACCATAGCCAAATTGACCTGCATGCATTGACGATGGCTATGGTCTTTAACGACCCACGGGTACGCGCATCGTTGGTAGTCTTCCGTCATTCACAGCATAAACAGTAGACGATGTTAAAAGATTCACCTCCTAAACGACCCTGAACGAAGTCGTTCTGGGTTGTTCAGGAGGTGATTTATAATGGGGTCGTTCATCATCATTAAGAAGACATCGTAGTGTGTGTACGGGCCTATATAAAACCAAATAGATGTCCTTAAAATCTTTAAAAAAAAAGTTTGGCTTTGTTTTGAACTTCTTGTAAGTAGAGATGTGCGGTCCGTATTCTGAAGAATACGAACTGCTACGAACTTGGGGATGCGAGTATTGCCGAGTCGCGACTCGGTAATTCCCACCAGACTCGGATCCCAAAGTAAGGCCTAACAGAACCTTCCCGCCGTTGAAATCTCGCGATATTTGGATTCCATATAAGGCGCTGAGCCCGCGGCTTGACACCATTATATGGGATCCAAGCCTGCAGACATCACGCTCCGCTGGTGTGCTCTGCTAAAAAGTTGTTGAAAAAAACAGTGGGCAGCTTTACAGTGGGCAGCTTTACACAGTGGGCAGCTTTACAGTGGGCAGCTTTACAGTGGGCAGCTTTTACAGTGTGCAGTTTTTACAGTAGGCAGCTTTACTGTGGGCAGCTTTTACAGTGTGCAGCTTTAAGTTTACAGTGGGCAGTTTTTACAGTGGGCAGCTTTACTGTGGGCAGCTTTACAGTGTGCAGCTTTAAGTTTACAGTGGGCAGTTTTTACAGTGGGCAGCTTTACTGTGGGCAGCTTTACAGAGTGCTGCTTTAAGTTTACAGTGGGCAGCTTTTACAGTGGGCAGCTTTACTGTGGGCAGCTTTACTGTGGGCAGCTTCACTGTGGGCAGCTTTTACAGTGAGCATCTTTGTTTTATTTTAAAGGCACTGGCAGTGGGCAGAGGCACCAGCTTTGTTTCAAAGTCAGTGGTCAGCTTTGTTTCATATGCAGTGGGCAGAGGCACCAGCTTTGTTGCTTCATAGGCAGTGGGCACCAGCTTTATTTCATAGGCACTTTAGGCAGTGGCCACAAGTTTTAATTCTATTTAAGTTTAGTAGCACCACCAGCAGTATTGTTTTATAGTGTATTACTCCATATAACCCAGTGTGTGCAGTGCACTGCATACTGTACATCCACTGTGTGTAGTATATGCCGATACTGTGACTGCCATCTATAGCTCTGTACCTCATCTGTTTATACGTTACTGTGACTGCTGGTACCCAGGGCCGGTGCAATGCACCGGAGCGCCCCAGGCGGGGAGGGGGCACCCCGGCGCTCACCCGCCCCGGTGCTGTCTGCTCACCTTCCCCATGCCACGACCGCATCGCATCACATCCCCCCTCCCCCCGTGGCCGACGCATGGGGGGTGGGGGGTGGTGATGCGATGCAGCCGACGCGGTCGCTACATAGGGGGTGGTAGAGGAGGCTTGGGTAGGATTGCCCCCCGGCGCGATGCGCCACTGTAAGGCACCACGGGGTGTGTGTGTGTGGGGAGGGTGATGCGGCAGCGGCCGCCGTGTCACTGGGAGCGGGGGGGGGGGGGGGGGGGGGAGGAGAAACAGCTACTCACCTCCATCTAGCGGGGTCCCGGCTCCCAACTACCGCCCTTCAGTGGCAAATGCCTAGTGGTGGCGCCGACCCTGCTGGTACCCCATCGGTTTATACGGTACTGTGACTACTGTCTGCAGCTCCGTACCTCATCTGTTTATACGTTACTGTGACTGCTGGCACCCCATCTGTTTATAGGGAACTGTGACTGCTGTCCGCAGCTCCGTACTAGTTTATAAGGTACTGCTGTGACCGAAGGCCATACCCCACTGTTTTTTTTTAAATTAATACAATTATTAAAAGTTAAAAAAAGAAAAAAAATTCTCTGTCCCACGTGCTGTGACTGCTCTCCGTAGCTCTGTACCCCATCTGTTTATAAGGTACTGTGACTGCTGTCCGTACCTCATCTGTTTATACGGTACTGTGACTGCTGTCCATACCCAGGGCCGGTGCCACCACTAGGCAGCTCTAGGCATTTGCCTAGGGCGCCGGCCACTGGAGGGCGGCAGTTCCCCCTGCCCCCCCCTACCCCCGGATGGAGGTGAGCGGAGGTGCAGAGACTGGAGCTGGCAGGAGTGGGCAGGGGGGTCCGTGCCGTGGGGACACCTGCAGCGCTGTGTATTAAGCTGGCAGCGGCGGAGTCCCTGCAGTGGTTAGAAAATAACTAGCGCTATCCAACGGGCGGCGGCGCAGGAATCGCTGCTGAGTTTGAAAACACTTCCCGCACACTGCACAACCTCAAGCTTCTGGCAGCCATCAAAACTGGTTGGGTCCCATGTTATTTTATGGGGAAAACGTTATAGCTTTGCCCGGCAGTATCTCTGGTTCCCGGGGGCTAGCGATTTGTTGGTCCTCATTTTAAAAAATGGGCCTGTTTGGAGAATGGGCCTGGAGCTACAGCTCCATCAGGCCCATTGTTAATACGTCCCTGCCCAATTGTGTTTCTAACCCCCTCCCTATGAGTGATTCCTACCTCCCAATGTGTGCCTATGGTCTCCCCTCCCCATATGTGACCTTCCTCAAGCTTACCTCTTTCTTCCACCTCTCCATATACTCCTCCGACCCACTTTTACCATATATTCCTCTGACCTCCCTATCTCTATCTGTAACTCTGCCCTGACCACAATCTCTATTGTGCCTTTGCCCCTTCCCCAAAGCTGGTGGCTGCTGATCAGAAGAAGCATTGGGACTAATCTATGACAAAAGAGGCGAGCAGTGATGAATTTAGTAAGAGAATAAAAGAAAAATGGGTACTTATGTATTATCTGGGCTCCCATGTTAAATACACCCCATTTTTTCATACCCCTACTATCCAAATACGCATGGAGTTGATTTTATATAGTGTAGCGAGCGCAGCAAGCCACCGTGCCCGAAGCGTGGCGAGTGGACGCGGTCTCATAAGAAAAACGGGAGCCCAGATATTACATAAGTACCGAAAAATGTTAGTCTGAGTACATAAATGTATAAGAGCATATTAGCAGAATGCCCTGTAACAATAGTTGCTGTTCCGCTGTGTTATAAGTAAATAGATTTTATTCTACAATATATTTTACATATGTACCTCACCTGCTATAAATGTTGTTCTGAGTTACCTATAGTCAGAGCTTGGTTCTTATCCTATAGAACAGTGGTTCCCAACCTGGGGTACTAGTACCCCTGGGGGTACTCTGCAGACCAGTTGGGGTACTTGGAAATAATATTGGTAATGGCGGAAGAAGAAAAAGTCTCCCAATGGCAAAAGAAGTCTACCATCGACATGGAAACAAGCCACGTGTTGTAATTTCCAGTTCCATCTGCAGCGTCATTAGCGTCTCCTCGTGCTTTTGCCCAACCAGCAATTCACTAAGAGCTACCTGTGAACATCTGCCCCGCACTGACATGGGTGGAAGAAGCATTAATCCTACAGGCGTTAGCGGGAACTCTGGAGACAATACACAGCCAGCGGCCAGACAAAGACGGACCTGATTCCTGACCATACACTAGTCCATGGCTACTCTTTAATATTAGGACACGCATACTGCTCACTTCCACTCATAAGCACTGTGGAAATTTCAAATTGAGAGGAGGGGTACTTATAAATGAAAAGCCTAATCAAGGGGGTACGGGAGAGAAAAAAGGTTGGGAACCACTGCTATAGAATATGACAACAGATAACAACCACTTGGCCCATCTAGTCTGCCCATGTATAAACACACTTACACAGGGGAGAGCTTACACAGGGGAGACAATTAAGCCATCAGTATATTTTTGGAATGTGGGATGAAATCGCAGTAACCAGAGGAAACCTATGCAAGAAATGGGAGAATATACAAACTCCACACCATTAGATTGTGGTGGGAATTGATCCCATGACCTCAGTGTTGTGAGGTAGCAAATTATTAGGTATTAGGCAATAATGCTCAGTATTATGTCCTTGCAGTGACTTTCCATTTCATACATCTCTGACATTGTAGCACAATACAGCAGCCCCTGGAGCGTAACATGTGGCCTGAGTAAGGGTTACTAATAACTAGAGCAGGGGCATGATGGAGGGGACTTACGGCGTTCTGAGTGGGGGATGGTACTAATTACCGGGACCCGGGCATGATGGAGGGAACCTACTGGGTCTGCCACCCCCTCTCCCTTCCAGGAGCATTGTGCCCTTGGTGGATAAAAGACCACATCTGCTGTACAGGAGACTTTGTAAAATCTGCATATATGTAGAATGTTTGGAGATGGATAATGTCACATGTTTCTTACACAGAAAGGTCTACCATTAAGGCAAACACTAATCATTATTTTGCCCATGTAACATCTATACTTAAGTTCTACAAAATAAAAACACAGTCCATTTTTGAAAAGAAAAATAATTTAAATTATATTAAAATATTAAAAACATATTAAAACGACAATCGTTTAATTTAAAAAAATCAATTGTGATGGACAGGCCCAGGGGTTTCAGGGAGCAGCAGCTGGAGAATGGCACCTCAGTTCACCTCAAGCTCCCTTATTCCAGATGTTACTTGGCCACTTTATACATCCTTCTAATTTTGCGGAGGAGGTTCTTTATTTCCTCCTGTATGGCTTCAGGGCTCAAATCATTTTCTTGGACATTCCCCGGAAGCTGCCTAGCTGGAGACTGAGGCAGAGCATCAGCTGGGGAGGAGGTTGGCAGCTGGGGACTATGGCAGCACATCTTGGTGTTCCAATCCCGCTGAACGAAAAGGTATTTTCTGCCAAAGTTCTTGGGGACTTTATCCTCATCTAAGAGAAGAAGCAGCATATAAGTCACTGTGTATTTATCAAAAGCAAGCACTAGTCCATCATACAGTACATACTGTATTCACATGACATTTACATACACACTTTCATGAAACGGACATTTGTGGGTAGTAACTGGTTGCATTAAAGTGTTCTTGTGGGAGTGCCATAGGAGTGCTGTGGGCTAGTTTTATGCAAAATTAAATAGCTCAATGAGCAGGGTATTTAACTGGAATGCAACAGGTTATGGGTTTGAATAATGGGTATGGCAGTATATTGAAATTATTATTTAACTTAATAACAAAGAGCTCTGAAGTTCAGTGCACAAATGTTCTATAAAGAGGATGTGTTTCTATATGCAATAATTTGCAGTGTTCTCTGATATATATATATATATATATGTAAAAACAGAAAGAAAAGGAGCGCACAAATGAGCAGATAATAAACAGTTCTTTTTTACTCAAAAAGTAAGGCTCACATACATTTTTAAAGATAAGCAACTTGGGACAGCTCACGAGGTCTAGGCGGCAACACAGACGTATCAACCGAATAGAGCCACGGCAGCAGCGTCTCCATGATCAAGGCAAAGGGACTCGGACACAGCACGTCAGAGAAGCCACACCCCAACGCGTTTCGTCATCTATGTCTTCGAAGACGTCATCTATGACGAAGTCATAGATGACGAAACGCGTTGGGGTGTGGCTTCTCTGACATGCTGTGTCCGAGTCCCTTCGCCTTGATCGTGGAGACGCTGCTGCCGTGGCTCTATTCGGTTGATACGTCTGTGTTGCCGCCTGGACCTCGTGAGCTGTCCCACGTAGCTTATCTTTAAAAATGTATGTGAGCCTTACTTTTTGAGTAAAAAAGAACTGTTTATTATCTGTTCATTTGTGCGCTCCTCTTCTTTCTGTTTTTACATGTTACTGGTGGGGGTTGGGCATACCCCTTTTGGAGTTGAGCAGCACCTGATTAACCCCAGGAAATCTGGATAAAGATAAAGAGAAGGGTTGGACTATTTTTATCAAAAAAGGACTTCGTGCATCAATCTATTGTGTATATATATATATATATATATATATATATATATGTGTGTGTATAGTATATCGCTGGGATCAGCCTGATCTTGTCCCTCCCCTTTCCCCAGTGGAAAAATTATCTTTCTGGCACTGGGCTCCATAAAGTCTTGTTATGGCTATACTAATATGGTAATGCAGTGAGACATAGTATCTTCCACAGCACCAATGGCCGGCTGCAGGACACATGTGGCCTGCTAAGCTGTCCACCGCAGCTTCTACCTAGAGTCCAGGACAGTGGAGGAACTTTTGGTTGATGAGCCGGCCAGTCGTTTTTTAAAAAATAATTCTGGTGACACTTCCAGCTCCGCCTCCCGCCACCTGCCGCTCAACGTTGCACGGAACCTGCAGCTCAACATTGCCCGGCCCACCCCGCCGCTTCCCAGCTCTCCTGCTCCCCGCCGCTGCTGCAGCTCCCCGGGAGTTTTACATGTGATGAATTGCCAAATTGTAAGTGAGCCTGCTGGGAGCTGCCGGGGGAGCTCAGGGGGAATTTGGTTTGACTTGTCTTTAGGCTATTGTCAGTAACTGAAAAAACGCAGCAGATATCGGAGATATCACTTACATATGAGTGAAACTAAATATTTGTGGCTAGCCCCCCAAATATGTCTGTTTTTGTGGAATATGGGGGAGATTCTCTAAGCTATCGGGGTCTTTACCGCATTTCTTTATCGGGGTCTTTACCGCATTTTGGGATGCACTAAGCATCCCCCGCCGGGTTACCGCGGCGGGAGGCATCGCCAGAAAAATCTGGCGATGCCCCATAGAAGCCAATGGGCTTCTACCGCAACCCTCCGCCGCCCCGCGCCGACCCTCCACCGCCCCGCCCCCTCCCCCCTCACCTGTGTCCGGGCAGCACAGAGCTGTGCTGCCCGGACCTGTGACCTCCTCCCTGCACTGATCCTCTTCTGGGTGCAGGGAGGAGGAGAGCCCGGTGCAGCAGCAGCAGTGCCGGGTGTGGGAGGGAGGGGGAGCCGCTGGGACCTGCTGGGACCCAGCAACTCTCACCGCAAAGGACAGCTCTTAACGCAAGAGCTGTCCTTTGCTATAATTATCACATATGTTAGAACATATGCGATAATTACAATTGCGATGGGCGGCAAAGGGGGGCGGAGGTTCTTAGAGAATCTGCCCCTATGTCACTAATATATAATGATAAATGGACCTCTTGTGCGGTTACCGCTCAGTTTTTCTCAGTGTATGCAGTATCAAATATATGATTTTAATAATAAAAGTAAAAAAGGCTTACATGCTTCAATAGTGTGGTCTGCTTTGACAGGCCCAACCGATGTTTTTCTGTCATCCAACAGTTTCTTTTTTATAAAGAACTTATCACCTGACTTGCATCTCACATGATGCCTGCGAGATGCAAAAAGAAATAAAAGAAAAAACAAAAACAAGAGTAATTACACAAATGAATTATCTCTCTCTGGGGGAGATTCTCTAAACTAAAAATGCGGTAAAAACTCCATTATCGGGTTTTTACCGCATTTTGGGATGCTCTAAGCATCCCCCGCCAGGTTACCGCGATGGGGGGCATCGCCAGAAAATCTGGCGATGCCCCATAGAAGCCTATGGGCTTCTAACGTGACCCACCGCCGCCCCGCACCGACCCACCGCTGCCCGCACCGACCCCCCTGCCCCGCACCGACCCCCCCTCACCTGTTTCTGGGCAGCACAGAGCTGTGCTGCACGGACCTGTGACCTCCTCCTCCCTGCACTGTGATCCTCTTCTGGGTGCAGGGAGGAGGAGAGCCCGGCGCAGCAGCAGCAGTGCCTGTTAAGGGAGGGAGGGGAGAGCCGCCGGGTCCCGGTGGGACCTGCTGACTCTCACCGCAAAGAGCTGTCCTTTGCCATAATTATTGCATATGTTAGATCATATGCGATAATTATGTTTGCGGTAGCCGGCGATGGGTGGTGGTAAGGGGGCGCGGATGTTAAAGCATCCCCCCATCTCTATCTATCTATATCTATCTATAGATATACACATGGCTTTTATTGCAAGTTTGTGTTGAGACTTTATTTTTGAGTGCCGCCCTCCTCCCGGATTGTATTCATTGCTTTGGGGATGGCACCTCTATTGTTGCTCTTTTAAGTCGAGTGCCGGCAGATTGTGGATATATATATATATATATATATATAGGCGTATGGATCAGCCCGGCACTCTGTCCTAAACTGTGCAGCTGCCCCGGTGCCCTCTCGGGAAACTGTATACTTGTAATCCAAAACTGCACCTTGATAAAGGGGATAGTGAACCCCGAAACGTTGGAGCTTTCCTTTGCCACTAAAAATGTTGTCACAAGTCCTCCTGAGTGCTTCTGTTTGTTTTGGATTACAAGTATATATATATATATATATATATATATATATATATATATATATATACACAGTGGTCGAAGTGGAAATTTTGAAGTGGGGGTATGGAAATTTTGAAGTGGGGGTATGGAAAAGTAAAGAGTGAATATAGTGCGCACCTTCGGACACCCCCCTGTCCATCAACGTCCCCTGCCAGACTGCCCCGTTGTACAGGGGTATTACAAAAGCACAATATGTGCTGCTGAGTGATCAGAGAGCATCCTGAGGGGAAAAAAAAACTTTTTTTTTATCTTCAGATTAAAGTGGGGGTATGCCATACCCCCGTATACCGCCCCACTTCGACCACTGTATATATATATATATATATATATATATACACTGTATATACCGCGTTTTGATATGAACGATGCGTGGGGGGGGGGGGGCATTGCCAGCAAAAGCAGGCGATACCCCATAGAAGCCTCTGGGCTTCCTAACGTGACCCAGTGCTGTCCCTCACTGACACCCCCTCACCTATGTTCGGGCAGCACCAGTGGTGTAAGTTCGCCCCAGTTGCCTGGAGGCAAGATAAATATTGGTGCCCCCTCACACACTCACACTCACACACACTCACACACACACACACAGCACCTTATATAAATACATGTATGTATGCATGTGTGTAATGCTGTGCACACACAGTGAGATTCCCTTGCTATTCGACTTAAGATTCTTGTGCAAGATTCAAATGCAATCTTTGCTAACTCATGTGCTATTTACATACAATTCAAGCTATCTACATTCGATTTGCACTATATAGTCATTGCTGCCCTGTCTATCTGGGTTTCGATTTGTGCTGTCACGGGAGCGCGCAAAGGGATCGCAAGGTAAAAAACATGTGCGATCTGCATGAGATTTTGACTATATAGTCAAAATCTCATGCTGATTGTACCCGTGTATACACAGCATAAATATGTAGGTGTGTTATGTATGTTATGTTTAAAATAAATAGAGTGTGATGTCTATGGTCCAGCAAAGGGGGAGTCAGCCACAGAAGCGATATTGAATGAACTGATTTAAATTTGCAGGGGAGGAGAGGTGCCCCCCTTGGGAGCAGGAGCCCGGTGGCAGATGACTACATTGCCTCCCAGAGTTACGCCTCTGGGCAGTACAGTGCTCTCCTGCCCGGACCAGTGACCTCCCTGCAATGTGCATCCTCTTCCAGGTACAGGGAGGAGGGCCCGTCCGCAGCAGCAGCTGCCAGCAGAAGGATACAGGCGGTAGAGCCCCTGGGGACACGCTCACCCTCCGCCGGCTGTTTCGCAATGGGCAGCTCTTATCACAAGAGCTGCCCGTTGCTATACTAATCGCATATTAGAGCATATGCGATTAGTATCGTTGGTGGGGGGGGGGGGGGGGCTGGCAGTATATGGTGGCGGAGGTTAGAGCATCCCACCCATAATCTTCTATGTGGTTTGTGTATATCACAATATTTATATATTTGTTAGCTTATCCTTGGATGACACAAAACTCAATATGAGGCCCATTTACTTACATTATTTTTATTGAATTTATGTGAATATATATTTCTCACACCATTTTTACATTATTTTAGTTTCTCCTGCTCCAAACCCTTTAATTCACTTTTTTTGTAGGACTCAGGTTGTATTTTTCATACTTATAATGTGACATGTAATATGGTCAAATTTACTAAGAATAGAAAAGCTCCAGCAGGCAAAACATTGATATATATCTTATGGTAAGTGCACCTCATCACAGTCTGCTAAATAGTACTGAGGTATTACATGGCTTATACATTTTAGGCGTATCATGATGCTTTGGATGCGCCAGTAATCATCACCAACTACTAATGGCAATGTCCCCCCATGGAGGTATTATACTAATTACCCCCCCCCCTCCCCCCCATAGATGGCACAACAGTAAGGACCTGGTGCCTGATATTTGGGAGATACTCACCACAGCAGTGGCTGTTTAATGGCTACTTCTGCTAAAATAGTCTCTACCGAGTCTACAGACATCTTCTCTCTCCAAGTCTGTACAGGACACTAACTGCCAGTACCCCAAACACATTATGATGCCGCAACGTGTCATAATACCAAAGGCCAGGAGCATCAGCCAATCAGATCATGACTATGAAAGTACATAAGGGCAGGCTTGGTGGGGGTCAATATCTTGATTATTTTTTATGATATGCCCTAAAAGAATGTGGATATTATATAATCACCCCTTTTATGTGGTTCTAAATACATGCAGATGTCCCCATGTATATTTTTTTAAAATGTGACATCTCCCTGGAGAACTGATTGGATGGGGCATCTCCAGTATACATACATACCACACATGGGAACAGGACACATACATGTTTAGAACATGCCATAGCAATAAGTAACCCTTACAGACCCCCTGCTCCTCATTCATATTACAAGCACTGATCAGTTGGAAATAAAGCATACCTCCCAACGGTCCCGCTGTCTCACCCCCAGGTTTAATATAGTTTTTATTTACCTGTAATATATGAGGAGTGATCTGCATTGAGGCCTGTGAGGGTCGCAAGTCCGAGTGGGTTATAAATTACCCCGGCAGGTGCAGTACTTTGCAGGTACAATGTACACAGGTGACAAAATCACACTTCCTAGTCGCCAATCCAGGATCACACCAACAAAATGAAAACACTGGTTTTATCTCCTAAAGTAATCCCACAGTATCGGAGCTTGTAGTGGGCAGATGAGAGGCTGTAGTCAGATTGTGATAGGTGTGGAAATGATAGGACTCTGGGTGTCCTCTCTCCATGGCTGTTGGTGACCGTTGGCTCCATGTGCAGGTGCCTTGGTCTCATGCTGACCTTATCTATGCTGCCCTGTAGCCATACAGGCAGAGGCAGAACTCTGGGAGGCAATGGAGTCATCTGCCGCCGGGCTCCTTCTCCCAAGGGGGCACCCTCTGCTCCCCTGGAAGTTTAAATTAGTCATTTAAAATCCAACGATATCGCTTCTGTGGCTGAGTTCTGAAATATTAACTCTATCTATCTATATTTCTGAACAGAAATATATATTTTTTATAAGGTTATATAGGATTGTGTGTGTGTCTGTGTGTGGGGGGGGGGGGGGGGCACCAATATATCTTGCCTCCGGGCAACTGCAACGAACTTACGCCACTGCATACAGGCTAACTAAGCCTTTTAACCATGTTATGGCCCCAGCAATAATGGCCACTCCCTTGGCTCACTTCATTATTTTCATTGATTAGTTATTAGCCCTCATTAGATACTAGCCAATTTATCAGAATAAAAAACTCCCTAACTACAGTATGACATGTTTTTCAATTATGTGTACTAGGGGTGTGCACAGGCACTTTTCTTGTTTTGTGAAACGTGTTTTGGGTCTGTATCTCGGGCAGTGTTTTGGATCTGGATCTGTTCCAAAACACCATCATTTTTTGTGTTTTGGATCTGTATTTTTTTGCCAAAAAAACATAAAAATCACTAAAATCGCAGAATTTTTTTTTGCTCCTACCCTTTTATTAACCTCAATATCATTAATTTCCACTCATTTCCTGTCTATTCTGAACACCTTACAATATTGTTTTTAGTGTAAAAGTTTGCACCAAGCTAGCTGGATAACTATGCTTAACCACACAGTGGGTGGCACAAACAACGGACTGACATGACAGACTTAGCATCACCCCTGGACTGCGACGACAGACTTAGCATCAGCCCTGGACTGATACGGCACACTAAGCATCACTGCTGGACTGATACGGCACACTTAGCATCACCCCTGGACTGACACGGCACACTTAGCATCACCCCTGGACTGACACAACAGACTTAGCATCACCCCTGGACTGACACGGCACACTTAGCATCACTCCTGGATTGATACGGCACGCGTAGAATCACCCCAGGATTGATAAGGAACACTTAGCATCACCCCTGGACTTATACGGCATACTTGGTAGTACCGTACTTGCGTACTTTTGAAAACTATTTTCAGAGAGATTTGAGAGGGTAGTAGAATTTTCCGCAGCACTGCTCCACCCAAAGGGTATGTCTAACTCCACCTATGGGCGCACCTATTGCAACTAGGGTGTGTGTCCTGTACGTCACTTTGCACATCTGCACTTTAGACATGTGGGGGAAGAATACACTAAAACTGGGAGGACCCAGAGGATTTGTGGAGGAACAGCAGGTGGCTCATTCAAAAATTGGGAGCCTCCCACTAAATGCGGTAGGGTAGGCAAAAGGTGCACCCGCAGGATGCCGATGTCCTAAGATACTTGCGGGATGCAGCGGCACTCCAGTCATAAAAAAAAAAATGAAAGCCAAAACCTGGAAGACAACATCTCAGCACCTTTTATGTGGTTACCCAAGTTTACCACACCATATACCCCTTATACTGTACAAATCATGCAACACAATAGTAACCCCCTTATACTGTGCTTGCCTCTTACACATTATGCCACATTGAATGAGCCAAAATTCACACAGACTGAGTCAAAATTCACACTATGGCACACGGATTGAGTAAAAATTCACGTTATGCCACCTGAATTGAGCCAAAATATACACTATACCAAACGGATTGAGCCAAAATTCACAATATGCTTCACAAACAGGGACATTGTGCGCCGAATGCGCGCATTAAAAATTTACACCATAATGCGCATTAAATGTTCAGCCACACACCATCATTTCCATTATGTATTATGCCAAACACCATAATGCCAATTAAAAATTATGCTCTATAAGTGCTGCTTACCTACATGCTCATTGACAGGGTTTCCATGCTCATTGCCAGGGGTTTCATGCTTCCATGTGGGAATACAGCTGCTCGGCTGTATTTGGAGCACTGCAGGTCCTGGCTATTTGAAATACTACCCCTTTCACACCAGAAAATGCAGGGATTTACCCGGGAATATGGTCCCAGAATCATGCAGGGACATTCCCGGGCTGGCCCCTTTTACACCAGCCTAGTCCCTGTATTTTCTGGTGTGAAGGGGAGAGAAAACCACCCCCCCTTTAACCGGCTATATCATTTAATCGGCTATAGCTTCGGAACCAACCAACTTTACATGAGACCAGTATCATATTGAAAAACTTTTAAGTGGGCTTCGAATGATTTTGGTCCCACGAAACTGGACAATTTGGTTCCAGAGAAATCTGCCCTCAAACAAAATGAACAGCCATGAAATTACATTTTAGAAATAAAAAAAATGGTTTGCCCGCAATATCTCTGGAACCAATTAACCCATATTAACCAGATTAAAGGCCCAGCTATTTGGGTTCGAATAAAATCAACCTCAAGCTTCTGTGATGCCAGGGCGGGGAACTGGCAGCCATCAAAACTGGGTGGGTCCCATGTTATTTTATCGGGAAAACGTTCTAGCTTTGCCCGGCCGTATCTCTGGTTCCCGGGGGCTAGCGTCGCGTGGCTGGGCTTGTTGGAAAGCCCCTGTCCTCATCTAAAAAATTGGCCTATTTGGAGAGTGGGACGGAAGCTACCACTCCATCAGGCCCATTGTTAATACGGCCCTGTTTGTTGGCAATTACATCCACAAAATACAGAGGTGTCTGTAATGATGGATTCCAGCGGGCACAAAATAATATTGTGTGAAGAAGAGGATGTACACTCTGATGGAGAAGAGGAATAGGAGGATGAGGATGACATCTTTCCACTGTAGAACCAGTTTGTGCAGGGAGAGATCATTGCCAGAGCCAGTTTGTGCAGAGAGATCATCGCCAGCTTGTTTTGTGGGGTCCCAAACAAAGCAATCATTTCAGCCACAGTCGTGTGGCAGTCCCTGTGGCTGAAATGATTGGTTTGTTAAAGTGTGCATATCATGTTTATACAACGTAAGGGTGGGTGGGAGGACCCAAGGACTATTCCATCTAGCACCTCTTTTATTGGAATTGTATGCGCTTTGGAGCACTTCCAGCTTGTCTTATGGGGGTCCTCTTTTCTTTCCATGACATCCAGAGCATCATCTGTGTTGCAGTCCCTGTGGCTGAAATTATTGATTTGTTAAAGTGTGCATGTCCTATATCCTGGGAATCTGCTACTGCAGCTCTCACCCTGCATTAATGTGGAAGTCTGCCACTGCAGCTCTCACCCTGCATTAATATGGGAGTCTGCCACTGCAGCTCTCACCCTTTATTAATCTGTAAGTCTGCCACTGCAGCTCTCACACTGCATCACACAACCAGATGCTGTCAGAAGACAGCCTAAGTGACAGGAGCGTTTCTGCCACTGCCTGCAGAATGCTGCCGAATTACCCACTGCTCCTCCTCTGGTGGTAAAATACACGATCAAGCCAGATGGTGATCTTATTAGATATTAAACTGATAAAAACAGATACACAGCACAGCCCACTCACAGACTAACTCAGCGCTGCACGAAATGCCCACTGCTCCGACCTCGGCTGCACATCGTAAACAAGATCAAGCCAGATAGGGGTCTTCTTGGGTATTTAACTGAACATGTACGATTAGTAAGGAAGACTGGTAATAATCCTAGAGTTTAGCAATCAGATTAAATTTATTGTGAAATATTTTTATTATATTTTCTAAGCAAAACAAGTATCAAATCTAAAAAACAAACATGAACATTAATTACAGTGACTTTTTTTTAACAGTCATCGGGATACAGAAAGGTTTTTGTCTTAAAGCATTGCAGAGAAATAAGTGCTTAAAACCAGTTACATGTTCTTTAAGCTAAAAGCTATACTTACAAATCTCCTAAATTCTAAAACTCTTCAAAATGTACAACACAAAAACCTAAACAAAGGAAAATATTTTAAGTGTTTTTTTTTTATTATGATGTTAGAATGTAGGAGGCCAAAAGCTAGATTGACCATATGTGGCTGATGGACCAGCCATGGCTACTGGATTAGTGTCATAAGGGAGAGGAGACTGCACACTGGGGGTCATATTATAAACTGGCCACATGGGGCTTGTTGTTGTCAAGGGATTAGGCTGGTTATCTGTTGGCAAATTAATATCATTGTTGTTATTCTGTGTTGCCATCCCCTAAAGAGTGTTGACCAACAGACAGACTACCAATCAGATCTGACATAGACACTTCCTGAGCCACAGAGCCTTGCTCTTTGGGAGTACAGCTCCAACCCAGGGGTAGAAGTGGTCCTAGAGAGGTGGGGGAACTATTTTTCATCTGTCACCTAATTAATTACCCCCATCCCCTCCACCCATTAGGCAATGTTTTGGGAGATGACTTGTAATAATCCCAAAATTGAGCAATCAGATTAAATTAATTAATAATAATAACACAATAAAGCCAGATAGGGGTCTTATTAGATATTAAACTGATAAAAACAGTTACACACTTGCAGAACAAGTCAGTGCTGCACGAAACGCCCACTGCTCCTCGGCTGCATATCGTAAACACTTTCAAGCCAGATAGGGGTCTTATTGGGGCCTAGTTTTTCAAACTGCCATCCTGTCTACTGCTGCAGTGCCACTAGATGAGCCACGTGCTTGTGCCGCACACTTGTGTGGCTTAGCATAGTTATGCAGCTACCTCGGTGCAACCTTTTGCCCTAAAAACAATATTTTGAGGTGTGATGTGTTTAGAATAGACTGGAAATGAGTGGAAATGAAGGTAATTTAGGTTAATAACACCATAGGAACAAATTCTGTGATTTTAGCTGTTTTTATGAGTTTTTTAATAAAATACAGATCCAAAACCAAGAAGGGTTGTATTGGCAAAAACGAATACAGATCCAAAATACGGAGGCAGATACAGATCCAAAACCAAAACAGCAAAAAGTGGCCGCCGCACATCTCTACTTGTAAGCATCATAGTGATAGTGAAATACCATTGTTATTGGTTTACCATCTCGATTAGGAATTCACATTTAGTGAACAATAGTTTTAAATCTTCATAAGACCGGTGCTCAATCTCTGAAAGGATCATGATGTTGACGCCGGAATACCAACAGCCGGCATCCCGATTGGAAAGGCGGGTTAGTGTCAGGGGGGTTAGGTTTAGGGCCTAGTGAGAGAACTTAAGGTGCCCATTCGCTTATATCATTTGGGCACATTTCACCCGATTCCAATGCATCGGGCTGAGAAAATAGGTGAAAAGTGGCAAATCAAATGTTTCTAACCTCAGATTCTGGTCCGATGCACGGTCCTGTGCCTATCAGATTGGAGCCAGAGATCACAATGGCCGCACTTAGCATTGGTGGGGTATAGCATGTGAGGGAGGCTTGCGATACCTTGCATAAGTGTAAATGCACCTTTAGAGTTAGGCTGCGTGCAGGGGAAGGTTAGGGTTATGCTGGGTGGAGTGGGGGAGTTAGGTTTAGGCACTTAGAATGGGGGTTAAAGTTAGGCTGAAGGGTAGAGGGGCGGTTTATGTTGGACGAATACTGGGGTTAAGCACAAGCTGGGCGGATTAAGGTCAGTCTGCTCGGGGGAGGGTTAGGCTGCTAGAAGGGATGGTTAGAGGGGGTTGTCAGGATTATCTCCTTCAGGGTGCAGGTGTCGGTATTCTTTAGACAGCCAATGATCCAATGATCTAATACTGTACCTCATTGCCTTATATATAATCATTCTCCCTGCTCACATCCAATAAGAATTAGCAAGATATTGATTGAAGTGGATGGAAATATCTCATCCCATAATATGTTTGTAATTATGAGTTTGAATAAACTGTCTCTGAATTTTGTTATCTGTTGACCTGGCAGAACATCTGGATTTCCAAAGCATTATCAGCTGTAGTAATGTAATGTTCCTGATTATGCACGTATACACAATGATTCAATATCTGTAATGACACAGAAAAACAGTAAAGCTATGCATGCATTTTAAGATTATCCGTCCAACCATCCAACTAGTTGTCTGTTTGGATCAAAAATCTGGTAATGCATAGGAGTCAATGCCTGCCAACGATTTGCTCTAAATCACCAGAAAATAGAGAAAATGGTCATTAAGACAGAGCGATATAATGAGAGGGATTTGTCTAAATGATCAAACTTCCATTTCTGTGAAGGCATTCCTCTAGTCTTCGCTGCCTGTTATTTTTATCTACCACTTGGCTCCACCATGTACTGCTCTATCCAGATTTTCTACACAGTGTTTCTCCATGTTGGTTTTTGCCACTCTGTTATTTCTGTATGTACTGTCTGCACTGGTGCATTAACTCCCTGAGGCCTCCCGTCCACCTTGTACCTTGGCCTATTACAACTGTAGCAGATCTCCGATTATGTATATAACAGGATGTTGCTCTCCCTTTAGCTGTGTACAGTGATGCCACCATTCAATACAAAATGGTTGATCAAATTCCTACTCTTACATTACAAGAGATCATTCTCCAGTAGACAAGAGGACAGAAGCTAGCAGGGAATATCGTAAAGACAAGAGAGGAAGATCAGCATTTCCACAGCAGCCCCTTAGGTAAGCTCTCACTTGCCTGTCTCACCCATGTATGGAAGACAGAGAGGCACGTACCTACTGGAATACCTCAGACCCGATTGCACAGCCACGAATTGGCACGATGGCCGATTATCGATACACTGCACATTCGCTTGTAACACACATGCGCGAGGTCACCCTGTGATAAAATGCTGCTACTTTTTCTATTCGCAATCCATTCGCAAGGTGCTTGACAGGTATTAGGCATCTGGGGGTGGGTTTCGGCCATTTAGTGGGAGTGCTAAGAAAAATGCCTAGGAAAACACTAGGGGTGTACAGGAAAACACTAGGCGTGCCTGAGCATTTTAGGGGAGGGTGTATGACACCAGCTCCAGGCTGACTATGCTGAGTAAGTCTCTGGATGCTCTAAGCCTGCAATGACTTGTGCCCAGTATAAAAATCAGTCGATGGTGAGCCTGATTTTGGACAAATTTGCTTGGCTGTATATAGGCAACTGTACACTTTTGTTGTTAGAGAATGTGACCATAACTTCAGGAAGCCATGTCAGGTAGTGTATAAAGATTTTTACATCAAAGCAAATTTATTCAGGTCTCAAAATAGAACAGTGTGAATCATTTAGATACATACTAACCTGAATTACTAAACTAGGCCGTTTCTTTCCAAAATGGTGGCTGTGGGGTGAGTTGAGCCAGTTTGAAATTGAGAGTGATGAAGTGAGTTGAAGATTTCCCAGAGAATCCAATGAAGCACTTGGGAAAAGAAAAAAAACACTGCTTTTAAGGAAAATGCAGCTTCTTCGAACTCAACAGGCTGGATGAACAGTAAGGAGGAAACAAGACATCATGGGTGACATTCTATGCTATGCGCTAAATGCGCATGTTTAATTCGCACCCTGTATCGCCGCAAATCGCCTATTTAGAAATCGCATTTTTCAGCCTAAATGCGCATATTTAATGTGATGCGCATTGGAGGCTGAAAAGTGCGAATAGGGGCGATTTGCGGCGATGTGGTGCGCTGGTTTTAGTCCTGAAAATGTGCGATTTTCATGTGTGAAAATCGCACATTTGCAGGACAGCGCAAGGTGTCAAAAAAAGAACCGAGCGCGGGGTCCCCCGCCCGAGTGTAACCAGCCCCGGGCTCACTGAGCCGGTGCTGGTAACATAAAATCAGGGTCCCCGACAAATAGGGGTCCCCTTGATTTTATGAAACCAGCACCAGACTCAAGGTCCGGCGCTGGTTCCCAAAATACGGGGGACAAAGTGACTAGGGGTCCCCCGTATTTTAAGAACCAGCACCGGACACAACCAGCCAGCAGGCTAATGCCACAGCCGGGGGGAGACTTTTTATACAAGTCCCCCCGGCCAAAGCATTAACCCCCTGGCTGGTCAGCATGGGCAGGGGTCCTGGGGAAGTGGGGACCCCCCCAATGAAGGGGTCCCCCCCCTCCAGGACTTACCAGCCCATGCTGATAGTCCGGGGCTGTCCTCCATGCCCCTGGGCTGTGGGCATGGAGCTGATGCTTTGTGTAAAAAAAAGAATGATAACTATTGTTTTACACTGGCGAACTATCAGTCCCAGCAAGCCTACCCCGCATGCTGGGACTTGGGGAACCACAAGTCCCAGCATGCGGGGCATTAAAGGGCCCGCTGGCACTTGTAGTTCTGCAGTGTAAAAAATAGTGGACAAAATCACACTGACACCCTGAAAAATAAAACTTTAATACACACAAAACACACTGATACTTACCTACCTTGAGCCCGTAGGTCGGTCCCTGGATCCTGGATTCTTCCTCCGGGGCTCCAGGGCAGAAGAGTCCGGTTCCGGG
Organism: Crinia signifera; assembly: GCF_055691185.1. Classification (NCBI taxonomy): domain Eukaryota; kingdom Metazoa; phylum Chordata; class Amphibia; order Anura; family Myobatrachidae; genus Crinia; species Crinia signifera. Next base: position 98,285,333 of record NC_139225.1, on the reverse strand, counting down.
GCCTTGGTCCTGGTTCCGGGGCTGGTCCTGGGGTTCCGGGGCTCCTGGCGTGAAGAATCCGGGGTCCGGGATCCGTGGTAGTCCAGAGGGGTACCTAAGGAGGAAAATCCTACTCACCTGCTCCCCGGCGGCGACCTCCGGTGACAGCGCTGCTCCCGACTGGTACCCGGCTTCAAGGAGTTGGTCCGGCGCTGAGATGTTGCTCCCTCGACGTCTCTGAACAGAATGATTTCTCGGCCAATCAGGAGCCGAGAAACTCGGCTCCTGATTGGCCAGAAATCATTCTGAATATAGACGCCGACGGAGTAACATCTCTGCTCTGGATGCGCTGAGATGTTACTCCGTCGGCGTCTATATTCAGAATGATTTCTGGCCAATCAGGAGCCGAGTTTCTCGGCTCCTGATTGGCCGAGAAATCATTCTGTTCAGAGACGTCGAGGGAGCAACATCTCAGCGCCGGACCAACTCCTTGAAGCCGGGTACCAGTCGGGAGCAGCGCTGTCACCGGAGGTCGCCGCCGGAGAGCAGGTGATTAGGATTTTCCATCTTAGGTACCCCTCTGGACTACCACGGATCCCGGACCCCGGATTCTTCACGCCAGGAGCCCCGGAACCCCAGGACCAGCCCCGGAACCAGGACCAAGGCCCCGGAACCGGACTCTTCTGCCCTGGAGCCCCGGAGGAAGAATCCAGGATCCAGGGACCGACCTACGGGCTCAAGGTAGGTAAGTATCAGTGTGTTTTGTGTGTATTAAAGTTTTATTTTTCAGGGTGTCAGTGTGATTTTGTGCACTATTTTTTACACTGCAGAACTACAAGTGCCAGCGGGCCCTTTAATGCCCCGCATGCTGGGACTTGTGGTTCCCCAAGTCCCAGCATGCGGGGTAGGCTTGCTGGGACTGATAGTTCGCCAGTGTAAAACAATAGTTATCATTCTTTTTTTTACACAAAGCATCAACTCCATGCCCACAGCCCAGGGGCATGGAGGACAGCCCCGGACTATCAGCATGGGCTGGTAAGTCCTGGAGGGGGGGGACCCCTTCATTGGGGGGGTCCCCACTTCCCCAGAACCCCTGCCCATGCTGACCAGCCAGGGGGTTAATGCTTTGGCCGGGGGGACTTGTATAAAAAGTCTCCCCCCGGCTGTGGCATTAGCCTGCTGGCTGGTTGTGTCCGGTGCTGGTTCTTAAAATACGGGGGACCCCTAGTCACTTTGTCCCCCGTATTTTGGGAACCAGCGCCGGACCTTGAGTCTGGTGCTGGTTTCATAAAATCAAGGGGACCCCTATTTGTCGGGGACCCTGATTTTATGTCACCAGCACCGGCTCAGTGAGTCCGGGGCTGGTTACACTCGGGCGGGGGACCCCGCGCTCGTTTTTTTTTTTATTTAACCCTTTGTTTTATTTTTTACAGCAGAACCCTGCACGGAACATTGCGATCTGTGCAGGGTTCTGCCTAATTCGCCTAACAGACCCAGGTCTGAAATTAGTGCGAAAATTAGTCACTTAAATAATGCGATGTGCAAATGCGCATAGCATTAAATAAGCGACTTGTATACTTTTCTGTGCGCAAACATCTGGATGCGATAAAAATGCGAATTAATCTCGCATTTTTATTCACCAGACATTTACGCACAAAATATGCGATTTCAGCCCCTGTGCGCATCCCATTAAATCGGCGATTTAATGGGAAAATGCGATAGTGCCATTTTGTGGTCTAATTACCGCAAAATAGCGCTAATCGCATATCATAGAATGTCACCCCATATTTCCCTGCAATTTTGATGGATGAAATTTTGAATAGTTGTTGAAATGCCAAATAGATGCTGTTTCTGAATAACAAACTTTGGGCCAGATGCATTAAGCTTCAAATGTGATAAAATCGAAAGTGATAAACAGCCAGCCAATCAGCTACTACCTCCCATGTCACAGACTGTGTTTGAGAAATGTCAGACAGGAGCTGATTGTCTGGTTGTTTATCACTCTCCATTTTATCAATTTTTAAGCTTAGTGCATCTGGCCCATTATATGGTTGGGTTTTATATTTTTTAAGTTACCTTTAAGAAAATAAAAAAGTCTGTCTAGAAAAGGAAAATATATATTTTTTTAAATTATGCTCATGTTTAAACTTGAAAAAGTAAACTGGCCAAAATGTATCCATGGACACGGCCCTAGTAACCCTTACTCTGGGTAAGTTAAGCCACAAAAACACTTTTTTTTTTTTTTTGAAAAGCCATATTTTCACAGCCCTTCAACTTATTGTTCAACAAATTGGACCTGATTGACTCAAGATTTATCCTATGCACAGGAGGATCAATCTCTAGCAATCTCTTGGTTATACCCAATGGCAAGGGATTGTGGATTGTGTCCTACACATCAGGCACATAAGATTTTGCCAGACAGACACATCAGATTTTGTCGATGAATTGACTCAATCCACCTGGGTCAAATCTCACAGAATCACACAAGTGTAAGGGGCCCTTTACCCTTCTATTCCTCTCCTCTCCACTACTATTTGTAGACACTGGGGTGCAGGTTCAATTAGATGAGAGGTTTACCAATGGCTAAATTATCTGCCCTAAGTGTCAGTCCCAGTGAATTTTTTCCTTGCAGCTACTGAGGTTGCTTTATTTTTCACTTTTTTAGATTACTGTTTCCTCAAATTGATACTACTGTACCTTCTTTATGCTTATCATATATTCATAGAACATTTCTTTATACACATTCTCTATTCAACCACCTGTGCCATCTATATTTCTCATTCTCTAATCCCCTTAGAATACCAATTAAAGGCCTCTTGACTTTCATGCATAAGACCATTTCTGTTAGTCTCACACTCACTACCTGGAGAAACACATTGCAAAAATGATTCTTTGCACTTTCTATTCATTTTTCTTTACATTGCAGCTTAAGCTTTGCAATTTATTAATTAACTGTATCTATTCCAAGGACTACTGTTTAGTTTGTATTATTTTTATTGCAATAATACAGTATTTTATATTGAAACTGTGAAGTGACCTGATACTATTTAAAAGTGTGTACACATGGTTCGATTCTGTCTCTTGGCAGATTTTGACTATCCAATTTTAACTATTTGATTTTAACTCACTGCACTTTAGATATACTTAGATAAAGACTATCTTGCAATTTGACTCTAGGCCAAATACATTCTACAGGTGAGATAGTCATGATAAACTTGCCTGCACAGTCTATTTTTCTATTCAATACTGACTAAACGGGAGCGCGCAACAGCATTGAATGTGGCTGAATACTTTGTGATTCTGACTGACTTTCTATTCGATTTTAACTATATAGTTATAATCAATAGCCAGAATTACACCATGTTTACACAGCTTTAGAAATAACTGTGTTTACAAATAGGAGTACATTTATTATTATTATTTTTACTAAAATAATGTGAAAAACCTTTGCATTGTTTTAGTATCACTAGCATGTATTAAATGGTTTTTGGAGCAGATTTTGTGAAAAAAAACCTGCCCCAAATTGCATTTTCTTTAGTAAGCCGATCATATTTTTCATACTTATAATAGGAAATACGGGCTGGACAAATTTACCAAAATAAATGTGAAAAATAAACGCAGTGAGCCTTGTGAAAATAATGCCAGCTTCAGCTGGCGAATCACAGGGCTCACATGTGAATCATGGCTTTTGCAGTGACAGGGCCCGTGTGATCAGCTGTGTGTCCCCGATGTACACACAAACTATTCACTGTGTTATAAAAAATAAAATCATGCCTACTTCCTCAGGGACCAGTGATCGGCATAAGCTAATCTAGTATTATGGTAATGTTTGATCCCAGAACTAAACATAATAGCAGGGGGACCTTTCAGCGGCCTAGCCGTGCCGCACAAATGGGGCGTGGCCTCGTGGGAAGGAGGCGTGGCATCACAAAAAGGGGTGTGGTATTACACTTTAGACCAGTGGTCTCCAACCTTTTTTGGGTCGGGAGCTACTCGCGACAAAATAAACCGCCCGAAGAGCTACTAAAGTAAAAAATGTTAAAAAATCTGCATAATATAAAAAAAATGTCCTTTACACATAATGCCACAAACCGTAATGCCCCTGACACATTAGGCCACACACTGCAATGCCCCAGACACAATATGCCACACACTGCAATATCCAATATGTCACAAACATACCTCCCATACCTCCCTTCGGCATGCGCCAAAAATTAGAGGGTTCAGCTACTACCGTGGAACTCCTGCGAGGCTACATCCCCCATTTTTTCCGCTATGGGGGCATGGTCAGCTCTCTAAGAGCTGTAGCCACATGGGGTGCGGCCATGGAAAATGGGGGTGTGATACACATATGCCCTCAATAGTGCAGTGCCAGATACACATGACCCCAATAGTGCAGTCCGTGATACCCATTATAAATATGCCCCGCACCGTGATGCTCCATTATACAAATGCCCCACACTGTGATGCACCATTATACATATGCCACACCGTGATGCTCCATTATGCATATGCCACAATGTGAAGCTCCATTATACAAATGCCACACCGTGATGCTCCATTATACATATACCACACACCATGATGCCCATTATACATATGCCACATACCGTGATGCTGCATTATACATATGCCACACCGTGATGCCCATTATACATATGCCACACACCGTGATGCACCATTATACATATGCCACACCGTGATGCTCCATTATACATATGCCACACCGTGATCCTCCATTATACAAATGCCACATACCGTGATGCTCCATTACCATGATGCCCATTATACATATGCCACACACAGTGAAGCTGCATTATACATATGCCACACACCGTGATGCTCCATTATACATATGCCACACCGTGATGCCCATTATACATATGCCACACACCGTGATGCTGCATTATACATATGCCACACCGTGATGCTCCATTATACATATGCCACACACCGTGATGCTGCATTATACATATGCCACACCGTGATGCTCCATTATACATATGCCACACCGTGATGCTACATTATACAAATGCCACATACCGTGATGCTCCATTATACATATACCACACACCATGATGCCCATTATACATATGCCACACACAGTGATGCTGCATTATACATATGCCACACACCGTGATGCCCATTATACATATGCCACACACCGTGATGCTGCATTATACATATGCCACACACCGTGATGCTCCATTATACATATGCCACACACCGTGATGCTCAATTATACATATGCCGCATACCGTGATGCTCCATTATACATATACCACACCGTGATGCACCATTATACATATGTCACACACTGTGATGCACCATTATACATATGCCACACCGTGATGCTCCATTATACATATGCCCCACATTAAGCTCCATTATACATATGCCCCACACACTGTGATGCACCATTATCTATATGTCCCATACCGCGATGCTGCATTATACATATGCCACACAATGTTAAGCTCCATTATACAAATGCCCCACAGCGTGATGCTCCATTATACATGCGCCACACACAATGGCCATTATACATATGCCCAACAACGTGATACTCCGTTATACAAATGCCCCACAGCGTGATACATATTCCCCACACACCTTGATGATTATTAATTAATGAGTATCAAGGTGTGGGGCATATGTTTAATGGGCATTATTTGTGTGGCATATGTTTAATGACTCATTAAACATATGCCATACACATGATGCCCATTATACCTCAAGCAGTGAAAACGGAATGCAGGCTGGAGTCACCCCTAATCAAAGGCGTAACTACCATAGGTGCAAGGGACGCAGCTGCTATGGGGCCCAGAGCTAAAGGGGCCCATTTTTACTGTCTAAGTAATATGTTTTACATACATTTATCACCATCAGTTGCTAAATAGGGGGCCCTTACAGACTTTTGCTATGGGGCCTACCAATATCTAGTTACGCCCCTGCCCCTAATGTATGTGCTTTGCGCACACACAGTTTAAAAAAAAATATTACCTAACGGAGTTGAGCAGAGGCTGTGGCGTTGATAAGAAAGTGCGGCATGTGCAGCATGTTGGGGACGTCAGGAGGTCACTGCCGCCAAGTGAGGAAGCGCTACTTGGCAGGAGGTCACTGCCGCCGTCAGGTCCAGAAACGTGGCATTAACTCACTTTCTGACCTCCTGCCGCCAAGCAAGGAACCGCTACGCGGCAGGAGGTCACTGACAGCCCCGAGCTACTGTAAAACACCCAGCGAGCTACCCGTCGCTCGCGAGCGACGGGTTGGCGAACGCTGCTTTAAACCATACACAGTAATGCCCATTACACATTTTAGCAAACTCCGTAATACCCATTACACATAAAGCCACACGCCTTAATGCCAATTACACAGGGCCGGTGCTAGGGGGTTCGGCGCACTCCTGCAAACTATAAATTTGCGCCCACCCAAGCTTTACAAAGGGACAGCGCACACCAAAAGAAAAATGTGTGATCTCTCAAGGAAGGGGAATGGCCACACAATAGTACTCCAACTCCAAATTACACCACATAGTAGCACAATGGGCCTTATTTTTGTTCATTCTTTCTGACAAAATCCTTCTTAGAAGGGCAAAACCATGTGCACTGCAGGTGGGGCAGGTGTTACTTGTGCAGAGAGAATTAGATTTGGGTGGGGTTTTACTTCAAAGTGAGATCTATATTGCAGTGTAAAAATAAAGCAGTCAGTATTTTCCCTGCACAGAAACAAAATTACTCACCCAAATCTAATTCTCTCTGCACATGTTACATCTGCCCCCCCCCCTGCAGTGTACATGGTTTTGTCCATCTAAGAAGGATTTTGTCAGAAAGAATGAACCAAAATAAGGCCCAATATTATTCACCTTACACAGCTGTAACTAGCCATTTTGGTGCCATGAGTTCAAAAATCAGGGAGAGTTTGCACCGCAGGAGCGCGCAAAAATGTAGGAGTGTAGCTTTATGGGGAATGGGCATCGTCACATAAAAGTACCAATTACACTGTAATCCCCATAAGCCATTATGCTTCACACCTCAATGCCCATTACACATTATACCACACACAGTAAGGCACATTGGTACTTGTGAGTTATCCGGGCGTCCGATTTTTTGATTGTATGCCTTAAGTTAAGGCATACAATCAGATGCGATGCGATACGATATCGCATCGCATCGCATCGCATGCGACCATCGGATGCGATGACCCGATTTTTCCATAGGAATCAATGTTAAAATGGACTGAGTCCATTTTAACATGGAATTCAATGGGAAAAAGGGGTCCTTTTCATACCCCTACTATCCAAGTGGGCATGGAGTTGGATATAAACCTGTGGCGAGCGTAGCGAGCCACCGAGCCCGAAGCGTGGCGAGCGAAGCGAGCCCCGCGAGGGGACGGTATTCCGTGTCCCCTCGCGGGGCTCGCTACGCTCGCCACGCTTCGGGCTCGGTGGCTCGCTACGCTCGCCACAGGTTTATATCCAACTCCATGCCCACTTGGATAGTAGGGGTATGAAAAGGACCCCTTTTTCCCATTGAATTCCATGTTAAAATGGACTCAGTCCATTTTAACATTGATTCCTATGGAAAAATCGGGTCATCGCATCGCATCGCATCGCATCGCATCCGATGGTCGCATGCGATGCGATGCGATGTCCCGATCCGACCCGATTTAAAAATCGGACGCCCGGATAACTCACAAGTACCGGCACATTATACATAAAGTAATGCCCATTACACATTATACATTATGTCACACATCATGATGCACCTTACACAATATGCAGCACACCATAATGCCCATTACACATTATGCCACACATAATGTTTCTCCTTACAAAATATGCCATGCACCATAATGCCCATATGATATTGACACACATTATGCTACACATAATGCTCCGAATACTCCTGGATATACCCACATTTGAAGGGCTGCTTATTCAGAACGCCCACACCAGTTGCCAAAAGTAGTTGCTCTGCTTATACGTAGTGCTAACACCAGTTGCCAACAATAGTAGCACTGTGTAACCATATGCCCACACCAGTTGCCGACATTAGTAGCACTGTAAGTAAGTAAGTAGAATTTATATAGCGCATTTTCTCCAACAGGACTCAAGGCGCTACTGTGTAACCATATGCCCACACCAGTTGCCGACATTAGTAGCACTGTGTAACCATATACCCACACCAGTTGCCAACAGCAGTAGCACTGCCTATACATGTGCCCACACCAGTTGCCGACATCACTAGCTCTGTCTACACACATGCTCACACCAGTTGCCGACATTAGTACCGCTGACTATACACGTGCCCACACCAGTTGCTGACATTAGTAGCGCTAACTATACACATGCCCACAGCAGTTGCCGACATTAGTAGCGCTAACTATACACGTGCCCACAGCAGTTGCCGACATTAGTAGCACTGACTATACACGTGCCCACACCAGTTGCCGACATTAATATTGCTGACTATACACGTGCCCACACCAGTTGCCGACATTAGTAGCACTGACTATACACGTGCCCACACCAGTTGCCGACATTAATAGCGCTGACTATACACGTGCCCACACCAGTTGCTGACATTAGTAGCGCTGACTATACACGTGCCCACACCAGTTGCTGACAGTACCGTTGACTATACACATGCCTACATCAGTTGCCAACATTAGTAGCGATGTCTACACACATGCTCACACCAGTTGCTGACATTAGTAGCGATGTCTACACACATGCTCACACCAGTTGCTGACATTAGTAGCGCTGACTATACACGTGCCCACACCAGTTGCTGACATTAGTAGCGCTGTAGCGCTGACTATACACATGCTCACACCAGTTGCCGACATTAGTAGCACTACCTATACACATGCCCACATCAGTTGCCGACATTAGTTATGCTGCCTACACAAATGCTCACACCAGTTGCCGACATTGTAAAAAATAGGTGTATTTAGAAATACACTTATTTTTGACATTTACTATCCCGAAAATACGGCAATTCGTATTCGTATTGATAGCACATCAATACGAATACGAATTGCCGTATTTTCGGGATAGTAAATGTAAAAAATATGTGTATTTCTATTTTCTAAATACAAATACACCTATTTTTTTTACAAATTTCCTTTAGTAAATTTCCCCCAAAATGCTAGTAAATGCGAGTCTAGCTATCTGGAAGGTGCAAATTCACATGTTTGCAAATCCATGTTGAGCTGCTGATTGTTGTAAACATTTAATATGTGAGGACAGATTTTGGATTGGGAGGGGGAAGCAAATTCTAGCTCAGTTCTAAAATACAGTGAAAGCTGCCAAGCGCTTGTGTATTACAAGGCGATGCAATAAAAATTATATTTGCCCCATTTGTATAAGAGCTTCGTTTGTCCAGATGCAGGGGGAACTTTACTAAGATGTGTATTATACTTCACATGTGATGTTGCTATGGGCAACCAATCAGATCCTGTCTACTATCTTCTAGAGCAGGGCTGGGCAACACCGGCCCTCCAGATGTTGAGGAACTACACATCCCAGCATGCCTTGCATCAGTTTCAGCATAGCCACATAGCAACACTAATGCAAAGCATCCTGGGATGGAATGGGATCATTCGTCAGACTGCATTTAGGTCTACAGTCATTAGGTCGACCCCACTAGGTCGACTGGCAGGAAGGTCGACCTGACTTAAGGTCGACATGGGCCAAGGTCGACATGACTTAAGGTCGAATTTGCATAAAGGTCGACATGAGGAAGGTCGACTGGTCATAAGGTCGACATGGGTTTTTCACTGTTTTTTTATCCGAATGTCGACACAGTCGACATGGACACAGTTGGCAATGAGAATCGGACCCTCGCATCGCTCGCTATGCTTCGGGCACGGTGCCTCGCTGCGCTCGGCACACTATTTTATTCTCCCACCACGCCCTAGTGGATGGTAGGGCATGAAATACCGCCTGTCGGCACATGTCGGCTCAAAAAACAGTGAAAAACCCATGTCGACCTTATGACCAGTCGACCTTCCTCATGTCAACCTTTATGCAAATTCGACCTTAAGTCATGTCGACCTTGGCCCATGTCGACCTTAAGTCAGGTCGACCTTCCTGCCAGTCGACCTAGTGGGGTCGACCTAATGACTGTAGACCTAAATGCAGTCTGACGAATGACCGCATCCCCCTGGGATGTGTAGTTCATTAACATCTGGAGAGCCGGTGTTGCCCAGCCCTGTTCTAGAGGGTGCTAAAAAAATTAAAAGTAGGTTATGATTGGTTGCCCATCACATGTGAAGTAGAATACACATCTTGGTAAATTTCTCCTGCAAAGTTTAGCTGGTTTTACCCCTAACATTTAATGAGGCCAAGGGTACAATATTTAAACAACAACATAAAATAATTATCAAACACATTTCCTCTAGATGTGGCCACAGTTCCAGAAGTAATTAAGAACATCGCTATTTGGCACAGTAAAGGTCTGAGATACTGTCAACCATGTGTCTTTATATCTAATTTAATATATTTCTTAAAACGCTCGCTCAGAATCTATGCTTTAGTCTGGCCGTCTATTGTTCTTTAAACAAAACCTTTCCTGGCAGATTTATTTGATCTCTCCTATGAACCCCTTATCTTAATTTTTTATTCCTGAAATAGAATTAGGTACATCTGGCCTAGATTGTGTCAAGCAGCCTTCTTATACTAGGTTAGAGAAGTGATTTCTCACGGAGACTAGACACGGAAAAGAAAAAAGTCGCCAATAAAAAAATGAATTCAATCTGTTAAAAGGTTTTAATGTTCGGTAAAAATATAACTATAAGCACATAAAAGTGATTTAAGTTGTTGTATGTGGATAAGGGAATCCAATCCAGTATTAAATAGGCTGTTATAAAGTAATGAAAACACATTATTGAAACTGATTGTAAGAGGCATTTCAGCGTGATACATTAGGTATTTATACTGATTTATATCAGTTGTACAGTACCAGCATTTGCTGCTTAGGGACTGCCATAATGATCTGTCGTGTGCTGAGCAAATACACTTTTATGGTACAGGTTGAGTATCCCGTATCCAAAATGCTCGGGACCAGGAGAATTTTGGATAACGGATTATTCCGTATTTCGGAATATTTTAATATTTCAATGATGTATTTTGAAGTATCTTGCATTTATGCTGTATAAACACATAATATACACACAAATATATTTTATTACCACATAAAATACACACAAATATATTTTAATTGTTCAAAAAACAAGGTTTCAAAACGTGAAACAAAATTTGTGTACTATCTCAGCACTGAATTTGAATGCCAAGCAATCATTGTCTTGCACATATATAGTGCCAGTTACATATCATGTCCCCAGTGATGCTGTTACAAATGTCCCCAGTGAGTTTTTAGCAAAAAAAATAAAAAATTTCACTTTCTGGAAAGTCCGTATTTCGGAATAATTTGGATAACGGATATTCGGATACGGGATACTCGACCTGTATTATATTTGCTTGACATTATTTATCTTCTTTATACTGTTTCTTATGACTGCCATACATCAGAATGATATCTGACCAATCTGCACGATTTTGACAGGTCGTGCGAGCGACTGTGTGCACATCGTGATGTATATCAGTGCGATGCACGATCCCACGGGTTGAGAGGTCGCTCCACTGATCATTTGTGCTGCATGGTTGATCATTCGGCTTTGATTGTGGTTATTGGCAGATCACATGTGTTTTCTAGCACATACGATTACTAGTTCAATCACTCATACGAACTGCATACGATCTGCTTCATACAGTATGCAGGTCATTCTAATGTATGGCCAGCTTTACTGTTGCTTCAATGGCTGCAAATAGCAAATGTTGCATCACGACTAAGCCGCAAGCCTTTTTTCACTGTTTATGTGCAACATATTCTCAAAATGAATATACATAGAAACAACATAACTGCATTGATAGCTTACACTGATGATCTTGGTAAGCGACATTTGTGCATCTGTGTGCGAGTGAGTCTAGACATGGTTTATACACTTACTCCAATTTCCTTTGTGCTTCATCTGTGACTTTGGGGCAGATGTATTAATCCTTAATAAGAGATAAATGCAAGTGTGATAAAGAGAGATAAACATCCATCCAATCACCTGCTAACTGCAATGTTACAGGCTGTGTTTGAAAAAAGTCAGTAAGGAGCTGATTGGCTGGACGTTTATCTCTCCTTATCACCCTTGGATTTATCTCTTGGTAAGGCTTGATACATCTGCCCCTTTGTGCCTGATTCAGACCCGATCGCTGCTGCACGAATTAGCAATAGCCAGCAAATAGGTAGTCGTTGATAGTGAAATCCCCCCTTGCGATGAATGTGCTCACTGTGCTAATAGATGTGTACAGCTAGCAAAGACTTCTCAGCTGAGCGAATATGTCAAAATCCATTCTTAAGTCTTTCTCCATCATGTGATTTTTCCATTGGTCACCAGAGACTTACAGGTTTATAGGGGCCGGGTCTGACATTGCAAACCCTCCCCTAAAATGCTTAGGCACGCCTGCGCCTGCGTTATCCTCAGCAACCTAGCATTTTTTCTATTACGACTGTGACATTAAATGGCCGGTTACAACCCCCAGGCGCCAGCTTCCTGTCAATCATCTTAGGAACAGTTAGCATGCCACACTCTCAATGGCGTGTCTAGTTCCATATATGAATAGATTGTGGAAAAGAGATTGTGAATGTGGCACCTAGAAGCGTGGGTGTGCACTGCTACATCTGAGAGGAATCTTCTAAAATGTCTTATATACAAATATAGATGAGCCCCAAAGCATTAAGTAAGAGCTACTATACTTGGTAAAGTGCTGGGAAATGGTGCAGATGATTCAATGTAAATGTATCTATCGCTCATTCCTTTTCCCCCCAAAAAATGTAAGAGTGTAATGAGGGCTAGGTGAAATGAGGGAGATTGCTAGACTAATGAGAGAGAGAGGGAGATTGCAGTTATTTCAGTGAGTCTCCTGCAGAATGCAGGAAGATAGGCAGCTATGGACCAGACAAATGTGCACATTCGCACAGCAAGGATCCGCTCTGTGTGAAACCAATCCCTGTGCAGTTTGGGTTGCAGGTTAGCATATCTGGTACTTTGGGACAGATGTACTAAGCTTGAAAAGTGATAAATGGAAAGTGATGAACACCCATCCACTCGGCTCTTACCTGCTTTGCCCCTGGCTGTGTTTGAAAAATGACAGGTACGAGCTGATTGGTTGGAGGTTTATCACTCTCCATTTTAGCACTTTTTAAGGCTTAGTACACCTCAGTGAGCACCTTTTCACTGTAGATGATACATTTTATGGGCCTGAATGTAACCATTATTTTACCTATCTAGCTACCTGTCAGAGAGGAAATGAGAAGAGAGAGAAGAACAAAAAGACAGCCAGGTGTAAGTTACAGTAATTACAGCATGGGAGAAACAAGATACAGGACCTGGAGGAACATAAAGATGGATGTGGGGCAGCATGTAACATAGAGATGGAGGTGTGGGAGGTAATATGGAATATGTGCTGAGTAAAGGGTATTTTGTCCCTGAGATAATGACTATCATTGCTCTCTCTTCTAAATAAAGCTGCCTACGTCAATGTACAGTGCGTGTTCTTAAAACATGGTGATCCCTTAACGTGACACTTGGATGATAAAGCACTGTACATATAACCCTATTTAATGAAGCTGATCTGTTTTGCTGAAAATTGTCAAACTCCTGTTCCTGATGCCTATAATACCTCTGCTTTCATATTATTCATCTTCCTATTTCAATATTAATGTATTATGACTGTGATAAGTTAGATTACTAAACACATTGGGCCAGGTATAGCCAGGAGCACCGACAGCTCTGCCAAGCTCCCAATACTGGAAGTGGGTGTGGCCAATGTGGGGAGGTGTGTTCTGACCCCCTAGTTAGAAAAAATATAAAACAAATTATAGCTTATATGTGGCCATGCTCACCACACAGGGCGATTAGGGGGGGTTTGGTGATGGGTGCAACTGCTCCTCCCACATACACACACATATGCAAACTTCAGACAGTTAGTAGGGATGGCCATCGACCATCGATCATTCAGAATCATCGATGATTGCCGATGTTGAATACTTTTGCCATCGATGGGGGGAGAACCAGATGGTTTCCCTACATCGATGGCATAGTAGAAACGATGTTTCTTTTTTTTTCTTCAAGCCCCATCCCCACATTATGAATGGTCCTCGGGCCAATCAGTCAAAGAAAATGGATAACCATCGATAGCTAAAACTATTGATGGTTATTCATCACATAGTTTTTGGCTATCGATGGCTGGGTGCACAATCACCATCGATGACAACCATCGATGGTGACTGCACCGATGGCCATCCCCAGCAGGAAGCTGCTACTGCAGGCAGCTGCCTTTCTTCACAGCCCAGCACACAAGAGTCTGTCCTGGGCTAGATATAGCTGCAAATACAATGCAAATGGGGCATCATGGACGGTTTAATGGTTAGCATTACTGCCTCACAGCGCTGAGGTCACGGGTTCAATACCCACCATGGCCCTAACTGTGCAGAGTTTGTATATTATCCCTGTGTTTTAGTTAGTTTACTCCGGGTACTCTGGGGCAGGGACTGATGTGTAAGTTCAACTATACTCTGTAAAGAGCTGCGGAATATGCGTGCGCTATATAAGAAACTGTTAAGAAATAATAAATAAATACAATGAATGAACAGCACAAAACTACCATATTTACCTTAAATTGCCCACTTTACAAGACGATGTGGCTGGAAAAGGAATTAGCGCAGAGGAAGAGTGTGCACCTCTGGTAATGAGACTAATTATTACTGACCTGCAGCACTTTATGCCCCCCAATTGTGCTGCTGATATGTTCTATCATCTCAAATCGTTCTGGTGCTGTGTAATATGTACTGTAGTTCTAAAAGAGCCGCTCTATGAATAAGTGGGGCATTGGAACTCTATACTGTACATGTTCATACACAGAACAGACTGTTCAATCTTTCTAACTCCAATTTAGGTTTTCTAAAATATAATTATGTCATCATTCGGAGTTGATTACTTTTGTTGCCTTGGGAAATAACACAGGGCTGCTGACTGCATTCATCAGAATTAGAGTATAAGATCTGTTTTGTGCTGAATCTTACACCAATCTCATGGCAATGTAAAGAAATAACTATTTACAGCTTGATGGCTTGATATTAACACAAAACTAAAACCCCCGCAGATAACGGAAACGAAAAAGCAATGTGTTTATCAAAGTTACAAGGGTCATGTACAAACTAATAGATTTCGGGAAGATTTATCAAAGCTTTGTAAGACAAATGTCATGTGTTTTTATTTTACAGCTTGCACAGAGATAAAGTGGAGAAAGATAAAGGGGCAGATTTAACCACGAGTGGTATTCTTCTTCTTACTCAATAGTCGATACAACTGTTAAATGGCCAATCAGCCCCCATCTGGCATTTTTTAAACAGTTTGACACATTACAGCTAGGAACTGAATTGGTGGTATTTTGGGGTAGATGTACGAAAAATCGTTATGGGGATAAGCGGTAACAGCGCACGTTATATGAGCGGATACCATTTCTACCCCATGTAAGTAAGCTGTAAATACCAGCAAATTACAGGGGCGCTATGCAGGATACAAGATATGACACCAATATGCCAGCCAATATATGAATAGTCTGCAGCGCTGACCATTCCGACACCTGGAGCTATCAATTTCGACAGCTAAAGATGTTGTTGCCCATACACTGCACCTGGGACAGCCATGTCCCTGACTGGATCTGCTGCCGTGTCCAGGCTGTATGGGAGATCTCACGCATGCCCAGTCAGCTGGCCAGGGATAGCTGAATGGGCGATCTCACTCCAGCAGCCAAGACGTTAAAACATCTCAGCGCAGGTACTTCCCACAATCATAAACCTGCTCCTTTATCTCTCTCCACTTTCTCTCTCTATAAGATTTGATAATTCTCCACCAGAATTATCTGGAGGTCAAAGTTTTCTTTAACTTTGTAACCACAAACTTGCTTAACCCCTTCCTGACAAAGCCAGTTTTTGCCTTCCTGACAGAGCCCTTTTTTTCAAATCTGACATGTATCACTTAAGTGGGGATAACTTTTTTTTGCTTTTACTTATCCCAGTGATTTTGAGAATGTTTTCTCGTGACACATTGTACTTCAAATTAGTGGTAAATTTGGGTCGATACAGTCTGTGTTTTTTTGTGAAAAATACCAAAATGTCGTAAAAAAATGGAAAATTTAGCAATTTGCAAAATGTTAAATTTTCTGCTTGTGAGACAAATAATCATACCACTCAAAATAGTTAATAACTAACATAGACCATATGTCTACTTTATGTTTCCATCATTATTTCAACTTCCTTTTAATTTTTTTGGACACTAGGAGGCTTACAATATGAATAGCAAATTCTCAAATTTTCAAGAAAATTTCAAACACTGATTTTTTTAGGGACCAGTTCAGTTCTGATGTGACTTTGAGGGACTTGTATGTGAGACACCCCCATAAATGATGCCATTTCAAAAACTGCACCCCTCACAGTATTCAAAACAGCATTTTGGAAGTTTGTTAACCCTTTAGGTGTTTCACAGGAATTAAAACAAAGTGTAGGTGAAATTTCAAAATTTCATTTTTTTTGCAGATTTGCAATTTTAATACATTTTTCTAAGGAACACAGTAGATTTTACTAGAGAAATGTGACTAAAAATTGATTCCCCCAATTCTTTTGTTTTCATAAATATCCTATATGTGGCCCTAGTGTGCACGTTGACCAAACCACAGGCTTCATAATAGAAGGAGCACCTACTTGATTTTGGAGCCTCCTTTTTATGAGATTATTTTTTAGGCACCATGTAGGTTTCTAGGCACCATAAGATGCTAAAATTTAGGAACCCCCCCACAAGTGACCCCATTTTGCAAACTACACCCCTCAGGGAATTTATCTAGGGGTATAGTGTACATTTCAAACCCCCAGGGGTTTCACCAATTGTGGTACAACTGGGCAGTGAAAATGAAAAATTAATTTTTTTACACAAAAATGCAGTTCTGGCTCGAAATTTTTCATTTTCATAAGGTAAGAAGGAGAAAAAGCACCCCAAAATCTGTGCACCAATTTCTCCCGAGTATGGCAATGCCTCACATGTGACCAAAAAATACCATTTGGGTGCATGGCAGGACTCAGAAGGGAAGGAGTGATTTTTGGATTTTGCAGCTCAGATTCTGGTGGAATGTTGGTGGGTGCTATGTCGCATTAGCAAGACCCCCCAAGCACCAATACAGTGGAACCCCCCCACAAGTGACCCCATTTTGCAAACTACACCCCTCAGGGAATTCATCTAGGGGTATAGTGTACATTTCAAACCCCCAGGGGTTTCACCAATTTTGATACAACTGGGCTGTGCAAATGAAAAATTACATGTTTTACACAAAAATGCAGTTCTGGCTCAAAATTTTTCATTTTCACAAGGAATGAAGGAGACAAAGCACCCCAAAATCTGTGCCCCAATTTCTCCCGAGTACGGCAATGCCTCACATGTGACCAAAAAATACCATTTGGGTGCATGGCAGGACTCAGAAGGGAAGGAGTGATTTTTGGATTTTGCAGCACAGATTCTGGTGGAATGTTGGTGGGTGCTATGTCGCATTAGCAAGACCCCCAAAGCACCAATACAGTGGAAGCCCCCCACAAGTGACCCCATTTTGCAAACTACACCCCTCAGGGAATTCATCTAGGGGTATAGTGTACATTTTAAACCCCCAGGGGTTTCACCAATTTTGATACAACTGGGCAGTGAAAATGAAAAATTACATTTTTTTACACAAAAATGCAGTTCTGGCTCAAAATTTTTCATTTTCAGAAGGTATGAAGGAGAAAAAGCACCCCAAAATCTGTGCCCCAATTTCTCCCGAGTACGGCAATGCCTCATGTGTGACCAAAAAGTGGCAGGACTCAGAAGGGAAGGAGTGATATTTGGATTTTGCAGCACAGATTCTGGTGGAATGTTGGTGGGTGCTATGTCGCATTAGCAAGACCCCCAATGCACCAATACAGTGGAACCCCCCCACAAGTGACCCCATTTTGCAAACTACACCCCTCAGGGAATTCATCTAGGGGTATAGTGTACATTTCAAACCCCCAGGGGTTTCACCAATTTTGATACAACTGGGCAGTGAAAATGAAAAATTACATTTTTTTACACAAAAATGCAGTTCTGGCTCAAAATTTTTCATTTTCAGAAGGTATGAAGGAGAAAAAGCACCCCAAAATCTGTGCCCCAATTTCTCCCGAGTATGGCAATGCCTCATATGTGACCAAAAAATACCAGTTGGGTGCATGGCAGGACTCAGAAGGGAAGGAGTGATTTTTGGATTTTGCAGCTCAGATTCTGGTGGAATGAATGGTGGGTGCTATGTGGCATTAGCAAGACCCCCGAAGCACGGTGAAATGATGAACCTAATAATCCATAGATGTGTGGTATATTTTAAAACACTCCTTTATACATAGGCCGGGTTTGTCGGGGCAAGTTTCACAGTGGAAAATAGTTTCCTTTCTTATTCCCTTTTTATAGCAAACTTTGCACCTTTTTTGTGTCCTGCCCTTTCTTGCAGTGGAGAGGATTTCGTTAGGAAAATGCTGCCCTGGTACAATACGGGGGCCAGTACTAGAAGTACTGGGGCCCTCTGCCTGCTGGTTCCCAAATATTAGGCCCTTTATGACTTCCTCTTGAAAGTGCATAAATGTCCCCCTCTGGCTGGTAGAACGGAATAGCACGTAAGCGTTATACAGTGCCATCTGGATGATATACACGGCCAGCTTCTTGTACCAGATTTTTATTTTCCGCAGGGCACTGTACGGCTTCAGTACCTGATCTGAAAGATCCACTCCGCCCATGTACCTATTGTAATCTAGGATACAATTAGGTTTTGAGGTGTGGGTACTGGTACCTCGTACAGGGATGGAGGTGGTACTGTCTCCATGAATTGTTGTCAGTATAAGGACATCCCTCTTGTCCTTATATTTGACCAACAACATATTTTCGGTGCATATTCCCCTGCTTTCACCCCTTCTCATTACTTGGGCAATGTGCGTTTTTGGGAGGCCTCTTTGGTTCTTACGCACAGTACCGCAAGCTGCTGTACCTCTTGAACCAAGGGCCTTAAACAGGGGGATGCTAGTGTAAAAGTTATCCACATAGAGGTGATAACCTTTATCCAGGAAGGGGTGCACTAAATCCCAGACAATTTTTCCACTAACACCTACGAGGGAGGGGGGGCATTCTGGCGGTTCAATTCTTGAATCCTTCCCTTCATATACCCTAAACCTGTGGGTGTACCCTGAGGTGCTTTCACACAGCTTATACATTTTTATGCCATACCTTGCCCTCTTACTGGGAAGGTACTGGCGGAATTTAACCCTTCCTTTAAAATGTATAAGGGACTCGTCAATACAAATAAATTTTTCAGGGATGTACATCTCTGCAAATTTGGCACTGAAATGATCAATGACCGGCCTGACTTTGAATAGCCGGTCAAAGGTGGGATCATCTCTGGGTGGGCACAGTGTATTATCGGTGTAATGTAAAAATTTAAGGATTATCTCAAAACGAGCCCGAGCCATGGCCATACGGTAAAATGGGGTGCTGTACAGAACATCTGTACTCCAATATTGCCTAATTTCTGGCTTTTTTACTATGCCCATATGTAACACCAGACCCCAAAACGTCATCATCTCTACTGCATCTACAGGGGTCCACCTAGCAAATGATGACGTGGGGTTTTGAGCAATAAACTGCTGGGCATATAAATTACTTTGGTCCACCATTAAATTTATAAAATCATCAGAGAAAAATAATTTGAAAAAGTCAATTTCTCTGAGACCTGCTGAATCAAATTGGATTCCTGGGATGGCCAAAAACTCAGGAACCTGGGGCTCAAAATTGTCTGGTGGTGGGGTCCATACGGGATCAATCATTTGGGGGGGGGGTCTCAGCTGCTCTACGGGGGCGTCTTTGAGGGGGTCCCTCATCAGCAGAGGAGGAAGAGGAGCTTAAGGCGAAACCTTCAAATTCCCCGCTTGCATCACTGGCTGTGTCAGAGTCAGAGGCAAGCATGGCATATGCCTCCTCCGCTGAATACATTCTTCTGGATGACTGGGATGACATTTGGGATGACATTTGGGATGCCATTTTTATTTTTGTGTTTCTGTAAGTGTAATGTTTCAACACGTGTATAGTGTAGGGAGGGTACAAACTTTATTTCAACACGGGGGGTATGTAGTGTGTAGTGTGTATGTAGTGCAGAAAAAAAAAATACTTTATACAGGAATTTGATCCCAATAAAAAAAAATAAAAATTGAAGGGGTTAAAAAAAAAAAAAAAAAGGTCCTGCGCCAAAAATTGAGCACAGATGTTGGTCAGTAACGTCCGTCACTGAACAGCGCTCAAAGGCAACAGGACACCCACAAAAACAACGTGGGTGTAAAAACAAAAAAAAACAATTTAAAAAAAACTGCAGAAAAAAAATGATATCAACCTGTGCCAAAAATGCTGTTCAGTGATTGTACGTCACTGATCAGCGGCCACAGGACACCCACAAAAGCAACGTGGGTGTAAAAACAATTTAAAAAAAATTTCCACAGCACTCTCCAAAAAAAAAAAACAATTTAAAAAAACTGCAGAAAAAAAAATGATATCAACCCTGTTCCAAAAATGCTGTTCAGTGATTGTACGTCACTGATCAGCGCTCAGCGGCCACAGGACACCCACACAAGCAACGTGGGTGTAAAAACAAAACCCCACTGCACTCTCCAAAAAAAAAAAACTGCAGATCAGTGATGCAGTGATGCACCACTGATTAGCAGTGAGGGGCAGCAGACACACAACCTGACAGGGTATATATATATAAAAAAAAAACCCTGGACCCCCAAAAAGTTGCTGATTAATTAATTTAAACTGACCAGCACAAAAGGGGGGGCAGCAGGGGGGGCAGCAGTCAGTTGCACAGGCAGCACAACCTTTGCTGCAACTGACAGATATATATATAAAAAAAAAAACCTCTGCACCCCCAAAAAGTTGCTGATCACCTCAGATATAGTGATCAGCACAAAAGGGGGTGCAGCAGACACAAAATATAGCACTCTCTATCACTCTCTATCACTCTCTGTCACTATCTGTCCCTATCTCTCACGATCTGTGACTCTATGACACTGCAGCAGCAGGACACAGGAAGTCACAAGATCCAGGAAGCATCCAGCTGCTGGCAGCACGCTACCAGCGGTGATCAGCGGTGATCAGGTAAGTTTCAGGCAAGGATCAGGTATGTATCAGGACAGATTAGCACGGTGACCGCTCTGCACGCAATTCCAGACCGGAATGGCGTCTGCAGTGCAGTCACCGTTAGTTTAAATCACGCGCCTTGGCTGTGATTGGTCCGTGGGTCCCACGGACCAATCACAGCCTTGGGGGCAGGTGGGGTGAGGGGTCGTCGTCACCGATGACCCCTTCATGCCCCCTGACGCCCGGCGGTGATTGACACCTGTGTTACCGAGCGTCTGATTCGCCGGTAACACAGGAAAACGCTGTGAATGGCTGTTCACACTGAACAGCCAATCACAGCGATCGCCGACGGGGGGCGGCATCGCAGCCCCCCCTGGGCATGCAGGGACATGTCTGCTGTCAGGGACAGCAGACATTGTCCCTCTGTCCCCGCGTCTATAGACGCGGGGACAGTTTAAAGTCATGACGTATATATACGTCATGTGTCGGGAAGTACATCCCGGCCATGACGTATATATACGTCAAATGTCGGGAAGGGGTTAAGTATGTGCTAATAAACAGGTAAGTGGGTCTAAATATTTGAGCTATTTTGACCATAAAAAAAAGAGGACAAGTCACCTGATAAACCAGGGGCATAACTAGATATTCTACACACCCCCCCCATAGCAAGCATTTGTAAGGGCCCCATTTACAGTATCACTCAAAGGTGAAAAATATATATAAAAAATGTAACTTTAGGTTTCCGTTTGATAGGTCTACAGGGCCTAGGTCGACAGTCAATATGTAAAAACAAAAAGTCAACATTCAAAAGGTCGACACGGTTTTTTCATGTTTTTTTCTTTCATTGTCTATCGTCCAGGTGGATTCTGATTGCTAACAATAAAGTGCCATGCCCGAAGCATAGCAAGCGAAGCAAACCATGGGAGGGTACATGCTACACTAATTGGATGTCTATGTCAGCAGGTGTCGACATTGACATAAAAACCTCTAGAAAAACCCACATTGACCCTTTTGTGTGTCAACCTTTTCCATGTCGACCATTTGTCTATGTCGACTTTTCGTATGTTTACCTATTGACTGCCGATCTAAATATTGTAGACCTTTCCATCCACACCCATAATTTAGACAGGGAAGATGGGCCTCCCTCAGCTTTGGGTCCCATAGCAGCCTCCGCTGCTCTCAATGACTGCCATCACGTTGGCCAGCCCTGGCGCAAATAATTGGTCTGCTCCCTCCGGTTGGCGCTGTGCGGGAGACCCAGGGCTGACAGCGCTGATGAGACCGCGACCCTGTGCCGCTAAGGTGACTGACGTTGATGTGGTGAGCCGGCGCTACTGAGGGGAACAATGAGCTGGCGCCGCTAAGGAGACCCTTCACTGATGTGAAAAACGCTGGAGGTAAGTACACACACACAGGGCCGCCGACAGGGGGGTGCTGTGGGTACAGCAGTCCCGGGCCCCGGCCTCTGGAGGGGCCCGGGTAGCTGCCCACAGTGACACCCCTCACCCCTGCACACCGCCTCCCCCACCCGGCGGCCCCCCAGCCAGGCATGCATGATACACAGTGCAGCCTGCAGAGCGCCGAGCCTAGGACACAGAGGGGCTCGGCGCTCTGCAGGCTGCACTGTGCACTGCAGTGTGAGCTCCTGAGGCGGCGTGGGATGCCGCAGATAGGTAAGTAATGGTGTGAATAAAGGTCAGTTCTGGGGAAGGGGGGGTGCAGGGTGGGGGTGTGTGCGGGGGATGTGCGGGGCGGGGGGTTGCGGGTGCGGGGGGTTGCGGGGGGGGGGGGCCCGGACTGAAGGTCAGTCCCGGGACCTAAAATTACTAGTGGAGGCCCTGCGCACACACACACACACACACATCTACCCTCCTTTTTCTCTCCTTTTTTGTTCTCTGTCTTCCTCCTCCCCTCTCCCCGCGCCACAATTTTTTTTCTGCAGGGGGGAGAAAAGAATTATAGTTATGGCACTGGCTACTGATCAGTTCCAAAAACATAATCTGATTAATTCTTTAGCATTTTCACTTGTCTTCTCAGTCACATTTCTTGAAGAAACGCATTTGCAGCAAATATAGAGCATGATAGATACTGTAAACCTTTATCTCTGCATTTTAAAGGGTGAACTGAATGTTGCTCTTTGAAATTGAACCTGTACTGACCTTCCCATAGTGTTCGTCTGCAAAACAGACAATGCTGTTTTATGTATATTGTATTTTCTTAATTACTGAAAAATGGCTTTCCTGTATACAGTATATAATAACTTCTTTATTTTCTATATTTTAAAGTAAGTTATTATGATAAAAAAAAGAGCGGTGACATTTCAAATATAAAAAAATAAATCATATGGTAATTAGATAATATTCCCTTCTGTTTCTGCTTGTTTGATGACTAGAATAAAAATTGCCTTTTTAGCATAATGTACTGTAGGGTTGTTATTTAACTGTATGCTTTTTGTTTCACAACAGTGCTTCCATTGTAATTTGAATTGTCTATTACTGCTGTCAACGATATACAGATAATGAAAAACTTTTTATCATTTAGGATATAGTCAGCAATGTGTAAAACCATCCCGTCTTCAGACAATAGTTTCCTTAGAACTAGAAATTCCATATATACTTATTTTTTTCATCAATTCTTTTTTCCATTAATTTTTGAAAACCAAAATGGTTCATACAGTATATGTATCTGTGACTTCAGGATCTTTAAGTAATACTTTACATCACTTCTACACACAATGGGGAATGTTCAATGTCTGCCGATATTTCGGACAGATGAAATATTGGCAGCTCAGTATTCAATCCTGGCTAAAAAACTCACCATCCTGGCCAGGACTCGTCTTCTTAGATACTTGCCTCCATATGGAGGCGATTCTGCATTGTTGGAAAATGCCATGGATTGTCGAATCCACCGACTTTCCGGCACTCGACAACCGAAACATTGAATTCTGGCTGTCGAGTTACTGTCGGATTGGAAGAAAATGCCCGGGATTCCGACTCTCGGACTGTCAGATTGCCAGATTGAATACCCCCCCATGGGGTTAATTTACTAAAGCTTTAAAACATGAAAAGAGATTATGTTACTCATAGCAGCCAATCAGATTATGTCTATCATTTCTCTTTTGCATCCTAGAAAATGACAGAATCTCATTGGTTGATATGGGCAATATCACCTTCATATTCTAAAGCTTTAGTTAATTTACCACTAAAGGCATAGAGCAGTGATTTTCAACATTTTTAGCTTGCAGTACACTAAATAACATTTTTAAATTGCCAAGGCACACCATGCCTCACAGGGCAAAACACATTGGCCCCCACAGGAAAAAAAACAAACCTATTGGCCCCCATATATAAAAACAATCACACTGGTCCCCACAGGTAACAAAAATAAAATACGTTGGCCCTTTACATGAAAAAAAAAAAAGAGACCAGTAAATTACAGTTGAACTGGTGGTGGCTGTAAACTGGTTTGGGCATCTCTAGATCTGGGGGCACACTTGAGAACAGCTCAAGGCACACTAGTGTGCCACGGCACAGTGGTTGGAAAACACTAGCTTAGAGTAATCAGGATTAGAGTTATTGCACACCAAATATCAAAAAAGAAAAAAAAATATCTAAATTTTGATACTTGATCCAATGTATCTATTAGAATGAAAAGCATGTAAGATCGTTACACCCTGTGTTGTTGGAACACATTGATAAAACAGGATGCTAAGAAGTGACATACTGTAGGGGAGTGAGCTAGACTATTTCCAGCTTCATTGTTGCTATATATATGGTTGAGGTCATTTGACTAATATAATGCAATGTGGGCACTTCATTGGATTGCAAAGAGTTCTCTCTTACACACACACACACACACACGCAAACACACACAGGCCCTTATTCAGATCTGATCGCAGTACAAAGTTGTTCTCAAAATGGGCAAAACCATGTGCACTGCAGGTGGGGCAGATGTAACCTGTATAGAGAGAGTTAGATTTGGGTGAGTTATTTTGTTTCTGTTCAGGGTAAATACCTAATTTTTTACAGGTATATACTGTACATAAACTAAACAAATAATGGGCTGATTCTGAGGGCCAGATGTTTCAAGCTTCAGAAGTGATAAAGGGGAGAGTGATAAAAACCAGCCAATCAGCTGCCACCTGTCATTCTTCAAACCCAGCCTACAACGTGGCAGTAATTATCTGATTGGCTTGCTGTTTATCACTCTCCATTTGATCAATTTTTAAAACTTATTACATCTGGCCCTAAGTGAGAACTAGGCCAGTGTGCGCAGTAAATTGCGTATATTGTCTCTGTGTGTATATTGGTCCAGGAAACTTACTGTATGAATGTGTTACTTTGTAGATCCACTAGATTATGATTGTGGTGCATGGAGATGCGACATTAAGCTCACTAGGGTTGGTGTTGTGCATATAGGGACCCTGTGACTGGTCTTCCCCCAGAGACTCTTCCCGCAGTATGCAGATGCTGTCCAGGTAATATTATTTATAGATGCCTGAAGATGGTTTATTTTCCTATATAGATTGATGACGACTTTGTATTTCTCCATCAAATATTGTTAACAGAATATGACCCTTATTCTGGTTCACTCGCTAAGGCAAATTCCTTCTCAAATGGACAAAACCATGTGCACTGCAGGGGGGGGGGGGGGGGGGGAGTGACATGTGCAGATAATTACATTTGGGTGGGGTTTTACTTCAAAGTGAGATCTATATTGCAGTGTAAAAATAAAGCAGTCAGTATTTTCCCTGCACAGAAAAAAAATAATTCACCCAAATCTAACTCTCACTGCACAAGTTACATCTGCCCCCCCCCCACCCCCTAGAGAGCACATGGTTGTCAATTTGAGAAGGAATTTCCCTTTGCAAGTGAACCATAATAAGTGCCTATGTGTATGTGTGCTTGTATGCTGGTCTTATTGTAAGATGTCCAAGCATCTCACAATACATATGCATGTAACTATTACTTTTAGTGAATGCATGGGATTTGGGTCATATCATGTAAAGCATAACTACTGTCTGTGGCATATCAAGAGAGGATGAAAGAAAATGCTTTATTATTTAAATAAATATTTTTATAAATGGTCAGCAATGTTTATATTTCTTTCCCCTGCAATTAATCCTATATTTTATATAATCAACATAACTGAAAGACAAAGTCTAGTTTTTCAGTTTCATTGTGCATGCCATGTCATGTACTGCATGTAGATTTCCTCAGTCTGTCATTACCAGTAAGCAGGGGCGGCTCCAGAGGAGGGGCTTCAGCACAATTTAAATAGGGGACCAACTACCATTGCAAACTCACTCACTGGCAGTTGGTGCAGCTCCCCTATTTAAATTGATATCACTGTTATAGGCATAATAATAAATGGAGTCCTACTGCTCCCTGCCAGTGCCACTATCAAGTCATGGGAATCCCAGTATTAAGAATTTTTCAATCCCGATTCCACCCTAATTAAAATTATTCTTCAGAGTTTGATAGGCGAAAGATATATCCTATCAGGAATTTATTATTATAAAACGGAATAATTCTTGTTTGTATAGTATATTACTTATTAAGCTCTATAAAATGATTAACTGTTATATTTCTACATTATTTTCTGAAGTGCACTTTATTAAGTCTGTTGATTGGGGCAATGCAGCACAATTATCTGCCTGAATGAACGAACACATCAGAATAATGTTCTACAGCTTACACCCACAGTCTCTTCTATCTATAACTTTATCCCTTCTGTGTTGAAGCCTTCCTTAGTAATTGGTCTGAATGCACCTTTTCTAGTTCTGTTGTCAGGTTGTAAAGACCTGAGCTGTAGCAGTAATTGGGCACAATATGTCATCTGCTGATGATCTGTATATCAAAATTAATCACAAGAGGGTTTTATTTAAAGTTAATGTCATAAAAAGGCAAATATGCATTTTAAAAGCCTATTTCTTATTTGGGACTTTTTTTTAAAACAAACCATTGTAATGACATCTCTGAATAACAGAACAAAAAACCCCATAGGTTAGTGGTGGCTAGGGATGCCAATCCCGGGGCATTTTTTCAATCTCGGAATTCGCGATTGAAAAATGCCCAATCCCGGGATTCCTAGGATCCCGGGATTGGCTTCCCTAATATAAAAAATACGCCTCGGCCGCCCCGCATATTTACTTACTGATGCGTGGTGTGGCCAGGAGCCCGGTGGGTGGGCAAACAGCGGAGATGGAGCCGGGTGGGAGGACGAGCTGGGTTGATGGGGAGTGGGCTGGTCCACTGCTGGGTGGGTGCCGGCGGCCTGGTCTGTGGCTGGGTGGGTGTTTATGCCGGGGACAGCCTGGAGAAATCCTATGCGGCCTGCGCAGCGTGACCTCTGACTTCGGCATGCTACGCAGAGCCGCGCTGCCCGGGACTGGAGAAGCCAGTCCCGGGCCACCCTAGTGGTGGCGCTTTCACAAGAGTTGCCTTGGCCAGCAGCTGCTGAAACCCAGATCGTCAATCCTGGATAAGTACAAAAAAGAAGAAAATAGCAGCGCTAAAATTAGTAAAAAGCAATATCAATTGCCCTGACTTTACAATAAATGTAATTTATTATGTAAAATAGTCAATAGCCATACTATGAAATTAAAATAACCGAGGTATGATAAAAGCTGCACTTATGACAACCCTTCTCAGTTGAGATAAGGACCATACGTTCCTGGGAAGATCAGAATTAATCAGACCAGATGAAATAAAGTTATTACCGTCCACCAATCGAGTGTGTAGATTTGAATGCTATGGTCCGTACTTGTGCTGTGATGTATTGAGTGGTCAAATAGCAATGGAGTCCAGTCCACCGTGTGAGGTTTGCTTGAGCTTGTCCTGTTGGTGGAAAGCCATGGTGTTGTGGTCCACTGGAACAAATCAAGATCTGGGGCTGGTTCTGGTGGGTACAAGGGGATGTTCTTTGATAGGATAAAATCTATTTGGGCACACAAAATGGTTTAATCCATTGTATGTGGGCAGTCAGTATACATTAAATGTGGCACGGGTAATAAGACTACTTCAAAAAGCCTGAATCAGATTTGTACGCAATTCACATAGTTCAACATTTATCGGTAGACTGTGCACTTGACAAGGTACTTAATTTTCCTGCAATCAGAAGCAAACAAATAGTGCTTTGGATTGTTTGAGAGGGGCCCCACATCGGTATCTAGGGCCCCATGAGTTCTAAATCCTTCTCTACTTTGGGGCTGATTCTGGGTCAGAAGACTTGGCAGCTTATGGTGAGTTTTCCCATACATCGCATTTACACATTGTTGCATCTCATCTAACTTTTGAGTCATATGGAGCTTGAAATTAGAAGGGAAGGGATGCATGTGCAATTAGCATAGGGCTGATGCACGTGCACTTAGCATAAGGCTGATGCACGTGCACTTAGCATAGGGCTGATGCACGTGCACTTAGCATAGGGCTGATGCACGTGCACTTAGCATAGGGCTGATGCACGTGCACTTAGCATAGGGCTGATGCACGTGCACTTAGCATAGGGCTGATGCACGTGCTAGAACATATTATGGCGGTTGCAGCACCTATCATAAAATCAATGGGCGTTGTGGCTTTCCGCTTACAGATGCACAAAACTGCATATCAGTCATACAGATGTTCATATAGGCATAAGGCTTCCATGGCTGCCCGCAACTACAGCTACTGTGTGTGTGGCTAAGTATCAGCCCCTTTGTGTACATCCGTTTATTGAAATTCTCTGATAACCACTTCAATAAAGTCTTTAAAGGAGTTTGATTGACCCAATGTGGCTCAAAGAGTAAATGCTTTATCTACAGCTACAAAAAAGACCTTATTTGTTCAAAGGATCAAAACCTGTGGGCCTAATTCGGAGGCTTTCGTTATTGGCACTGTTGCGTTTTTGTATGTAGCAACTGTGCTACAAACACCACAGGAGGTGTCTTAAGTAAAAAGCATTCTGGGATCTGGGATATGATGGCTGCATCTAGAAAGCAGCATTGGATCCCGCTGCATGACCATCAGGCATCTGAGTAACCATAAGTTGCTTAACTCAATGTAACCATGATCTGTTTACTCTGGATTTTCATTAAAATCACTCTGTCTAATGAAGTGTACCTGAAGTGGAGATGGAGCGCATCTCATGCAGCTCCAGGGCTCACTGGAATGCTCCCTCTAGCGAGCGGTGGCGGAGAGTCATTCCATTTGACTGGGACGCACTAACATTTCACATGCACGCGTGTCCCAGTCACTCGGTTGTGGGGAGCTGAAACCCTGCCCGTCTCCACTTCAGGGAGATGGCCAGGGTTAGGGGGTGTGTGGGGAGGCAGCAGAGACGGCGGGGAGCTCCGTCGGCTGCCGGGGGCTGGAGGAGGCTGGCAGCTGGTGATACTATCACCAGCCATTGGCTGAATGAGCGGCGCTACATCTGTATAAGCAGAGCTTAAAGACACCATATTTGATCATTTTTTTTAACTAAAATTGATACTTCTATAATTGTTTGTAGTTTCCAAAATGATAAAAATATACATGAAGTCTGTATATTGGACAGGAGGGTATCTAGGATGTATAATTGGGAGAAATTAGGTATCTAAAAAATAATGCATAAATAGGTCAAATAATACAGATTAATTTGAACATACTTGATATACAGTAGCTACAACACAGGGGAACTATGGCTAGTGATCTATATTTAGGTTAAAGGTTACATGGTATGTTCCCTGGAATAATTAACAAATCAGCCAGCCATCACTGACTTGGTCATGTATCAAGATGGGATATGAAGTTTAGTTTGTGCATCAATGCTAGTTTTATTGTGTCGTTATTGCTGTGCGCTCTACTAAATATGTTTTTTTTCTTCTATTTCTAGGTAATATCTTTGTCGTCAGTTTGTCTGTTGCAGATCTGGTAGTGGCGATATATCCATACCCAGTTATCTTAATAGCAATTTTCCATAACGGATGGACACTTGGAAATATTCATTGCCAAATAAGTGGTTTTATCATGGGACTAAGTGTCATTGGTTCTGTCTTCAACATTACAGCCATAGCCATTAACAGATATTGCTACATCTGCCATAGCCTGCGGTATGACAAGCTTTATAATCAGAAGAGCACCCTTTGCTATCTTTGTCTAACTTGGATACTGACTGTTATTGCAATTGTACCAAACTTTTTTGTTGGCTCTTTACAGTATGACCCACGGATTTTCTCATGTACTTTTGCACAAACAGTCAGCTCTTCATACACAATAACAGTGGTCGTGGTGCATTTTCTTGTCCCATTTGCTGTGGTGTCATTCTGCTACTTGAGAATATGGGTCCTTGTTATTCAAGTCAAGCACAGGGTAAGACAAGACTCTAAGCAGAAGTTGACACCTACAGACCTCCGGAATTTTTTGACTATGTTTGTTGTGTTTGTCCTTTTTGCT
Organism: Crinia signifera; assembly: GCF_055691185.1. Taxonomy (NCBI): domain Eukaryota; kingdom Metazoa; phylum Chordata; class Amphibia; order Anura; family Myobatrachidae; genus Crinia; species Crinia signifera. Next base: position 98,254,656 of record NC_139225.1, on the reverse strand, counting down.
GTCTGCTGGGGACCATTAAACTTAATCGGCCTTGCTGTAGCCATTAACCCTTTTCAAGTGGCTCCGAAGATCCCAAAATGGCTATTTGTGTTGAGCTATTTCATGGCCTACTTTAACAGTTGTCTCAATGCCGTCATCTATGGTCTGCTTAATCAAAACTTTCGCAAGGAATACAAAAGAATATTGATGTCTTTGTGGACTCCAAGACTCCTGTTTGTTGACACTTCAAGAGGTGGAACCGAAGGAGTTAAAAGCAAGCCATCTCCAGTTGTTACCAACAACAATCAAGCTGACATATGTGTATAAGCACATTGGACGGCCATGCTCATTATTCCAAATTATGTTTAACATTTATCACCATGTGCCTGTTACCATGCACTTTGTCCTAATACTTAAGGATAAACATAATTATCTTCTACACAATAATGGTATTAATTGAAAAAGCAGTCAAAACCATTTTACTCTTTATAATTTTGTATTGACAAATTGTGAAAATTGTTTAAAATGATTATAGTTGCTTTTTTAAAGTGGAAGGATTTTTATTATTTTATTGATCTATCAAGTATAAAATCTAAAATGAGTTAGCATTGGATATTCCATTGATTTTATTATCACTATTATTGGATTGAGTTAATTGACAATATTTAGAACTTCTCATGATTCATTTCTGACTGTAGAGTTTAGAGAGTGTATAGAGGCAGTCTGCATACAGTAGATGATTTCATTGATATTATCCAGGTCAGCCCTTACAGCATTTCCTGGACAAATTCATATTTGGGTAATTGGTATAGAGTCCTTTTAAAGCTTCTACACAGATCACAAAAGTTTGATTTGTAGTTGAAGAATATCCATTTATATTTACATTCCCTGAACTGTTCCAAGAGTACATATTATACTCTTTATAATGGCAATTACTAGAGAGCCACATGATGCATACGCCTGAAAAATACAAACAATGAGATAAACACATTTAGCTACTGTAGATCATTGAATGAGCCGCTTTTGTTAGTTTTTACAATATGACAATGTATGTAAATTTCCTTTTCTTATAAAAGCAATACAAAATATTTCAGCCACATACTATGACCTCCAATAATTGGCCTGATGTTACATAACATCCAGTGAGTGGCCTAAAATGATATGACATCCAATGAGTGGCCTTGTGTTGTATGGCATCCAATGAGTGGCCTGGTACTATATGGCATCCAATGAGTGGTCTGATGTACTACAACACCCAATGAGTGGCCTGATGTTATATGACATTCAATAGGTGGCCTGAAATTGTACTAGATTCATCAGGGAATTTACTAAGAAAGGAGTTCTGTTTCACATAGGATGTTGCTATGGGCAACCAATCAGACACTATCTATATAGAAGGTGGTAAATGAATAAAAAATAGATTCTGATTGGTTGCCCATAGGAACATCCCATGTGAAATAGAGCTCCTATCTTAGTAAATTTTGCCCTCAATAAGTGGCCTGATGTATGAAATCCAATGAGAGGCTTGGTGTTACATGGCAGCATTCTATTTGTGTCAAGCTTGAAAGAGGGTTGTAACCAGTGGCGTAACTATAGCACCGCAGCCCCCGCGGTCGCGGGGGGGGGGGGGGGCGCTGTGCATATGGGGGCGCCGGGGGGGGGGGGCTGCGGTGCTATAGTAATCCCCCGCCCCCCATCCCCCGCATGCTTACCTGTCCGCGCGTCCCGGCTCCCCTCCTGGCTTCAATCAAAGCTATGGAGACGGACCACGATAAAATGGCCGCCCCAAAAAGCAGACTGTTCTCTGAAACTGTCTGCGGTATGGGGGCGGCCATTTTATCGTGGTCCATCTGCATATAATTTATTGAAGCCAGGAGGGGAGCCGGGACGTGTGGACAGGTAAGCATGCGGCAATGGGGGGAGGGGGCACAGGAGGCACGGGGGGCAGGCACGGGGGGCCGGACGGACGGGCGGGCGGGGCGCCCCCACATTAATGGCGGGGGGGGCGCGCCCCAAACAAAGCTACGCCGCTGGTTGTAACCAGTGGCTGCTCTTATCCGTTTTGTCATTTAAGCACATTATAGGGTTAAAATAATTATTTTGTATGTAAACAAATATAAATTTTAATAATAATTTAATTGTCATTAACACAAATTATAACTATAACGGTAGGCTATGTTTATACTGCCAATTTTCCAAACATTTTAAAGTTCTTATAAATAATATCACATTTTGCCCCTCATTCTATTTCATTGAGATGTGGCCGAATTTGGCCCTGTTCCGATGTTTGGGGCTCTGCGCATGCACATGGTATATTATGCACATGTGCAGGTCCCCTATGTAAATGGCTTAGGTGACTTGCATAGTCGCCGAGCCGTTTGCAAGGATCGGGGTGGTCCAGGGGTGGACAGCGGCAGGGACTGGGGTCGCCCATGGGAACACCCAGCATTTATGGGAGTCCCCATGAAAACACTGGGCATTCCCATGGCTACGTGGACGTGTCGATGCCTGATGAGGACGTCAGCCGCCTGCCCGGCTTTGTCCCGGTGGCCACAAATTAGCCAGTTTCAACTGACTATTATTTGCAAAGGCAGGAGAAATCATTCATGGATGGGCAGGCGCTCGGATGGGCGGCGCCTCTGGCGCTCAGTAAGCTGTGATCCTTGATGCTTACCAAGCCAACCAGAATGAAGGCCTTTGGACCTTTTTCTGGTTGACATGCAGCACTGCAAAGTTCGCAGCACTGTGTGTTATTTTTCACCCGCCCGTTGTTTGGATATGCCACCACCCCATGTTCATTGGGCGAATTCCCCCACACAGCTGTGAATGGATGTTTAGCATAAACATCCATTTGCAGCCAGAAGGAACACGCTAAACTAAGAGAGTCTGAGGTGTCTTAGCTTTGCTTTGCATGTATTCCTATGGGGAAAATGGCGGGCAGCTGCCCGCCCCCCCCCGGAACTCACGTCACGTCACTGGGAACGCCTAGCGTTTTATACCCACTTTACGCCCATGGGAAAGCTGAACATTTTACATGCCCTTTGTGTATAAAAAGCACATAAAAATACAGTTATCTGCAGTGATGGAACTACCAAGGGTGCAGGGGGTGCAGCTGCTATGGGGCCCAAGCTGTTTCCAGTCATTTGTAAACCAAAATGGGTTAATCTTATAGTTGCGCACTTTAAGTATCAACCTCTTGCAGCCTTTTCATATATTAAGGAGAATAAACACCAACTCCTAAGAAAGTATCAAAATAGAGTAGAATATGAAAGATAGGCGCTGAGGTGATACACGATGTTCACAATAAATTTATTAACCCCTTACCGACGCAGCCTGTTTTTGCCTTCCTGACAGAGGCCTTTTTTTCAAATCTGACATGTATCACTTAAGTGGGGATAACTTTTTTTTGCTTTTACTTATCCCAGTGATTTTGAGATTATTTTCTCGTGACACATTGTACTTTAAGTTAGTGGTAAATTTTGGTCGATACAGTTTTTTTTTTTGTGAAAAATACCAAAATGTCGTAAAAAAATTGAACATTTTGCAATTTGCAAAATGTTAAATTTTCTGCTTGTGAGACAAATAATCATACCACTCAAAATAGTTCATAACTAACATAGACCATATGTAAACTTTATGTTTCATTCATTATTTCAACTTTCTTTTATTTTTTTTGGACACTAGGGGGCAGCAGAGTCAAAATTATATACATAACACAGTAAACGCTGCAATTGGCTGTTCACATTTGAACAGCCAATTGCAACGATCGCTGATCGGGGGGGGGGCATCGCTGCCCCCCCTGGGCAATGAGGGAAGATGTCTGCTGTCAGGGACAGCAGACATCGTCCCTCTGTCACCGCGTCTCTAGACGCCGTGACACTTTAAAGTCATGACGTACATTTACGTCATGTGTCGGGAAGTACATCCCGACCATGACGTAAATGTACATCAAATGTCGGGAAGGGGTTAATACATATAAAATTCACAAAAAGATGCATAAAAATATTTACATGACATGGGATGATACACTTTAAAAGCTTGGGGTACACTTATTTCAGATTAAATTCTGGCACATTCAAATCTAAAGGGACCTCACCCAATATTGGTGCTGCGGTGGACTTATGCCACAAGGCAAAGAATGCAGGTGCCGAGCAGTGATGCCCGGCGCCACCGCAGGTAGCTTAAGGTCCAGAAAAGTGCTGGTGCAGGTAAAGTGTCCGTGCTTTCAGTGCATGTATCTCCAATCTTCCTCCAAATAGCTATTTGGAGGAAGATTGGAGATACATGCACTGAAAGCACGGACACTTTACCTGCACCAGCACTTTTCTGGACCTTAAGCTACCTGCGGTGGCGCCGGGCATCACTGCTCGGCACCTGCATTCTTTGCCTTGTGGCATAAGTCCACTGCAGCACCAATATTGGGTGAGGTCCCTTTAGATTTGAATGTGCCAGAATTTAATCTGAAATAAGTGTACCCCAAGCTTTTAAAGTGTATCATCCCATGTCATGTAAATATTTTTATGCATCTTTTTGTGAATTTTATATGTATTAATAAATTTATTGTGAACATCGTGTATCACCTTAGCGCCTATCTTTCATATTCTACTCTATTTTGATGTTTCCAGTCATTGGCAAAGCCCGCCGCCGCTGCTCCCCATTCACCCCGCCGCTGGAGAAAGCTTTTATTTGAAGAAGACTAGCGATTCCCACCTGGCTCCGCAGCCGCATACAGCACAGACAAGGAAGGGTGGCCCACCCACCCAAGATGCCATTTCCATGTCACGAAGCGTTGCCAGATAGATCATATGCAACACTCCCGGGTTCCATTACAGTCTACAGTGAGTTTAGCAAAAAGCATGAATGTTTAATTGTGGAGAAAAACAAAACACTTCATAAATTCAGAATTAAAATTGCCCTCAAGGACTGGAAGGTCTGTTGTGTAACTGGGATCATGAGTAAGCCCTGGTGAAGAGCATGGACAAAAATAACACTCAACAATAAAAGCATCAGCAATAATTTTGACAGAGTTTTTAATGCATACTATGTTGTACAACTATTGTTAAAGGAGAACTGAAACCGACAAGTGAAATTGTGATATTTGTAACATGCTACTGCAGCTTTGTGAATAAAGTGCGAAAAAGTATTCACACATCCCAGGGCTCCGTACAGAAATTAATTGAAGCACACTGCACTACCTTTATATTTTTTCTTCAGTAACATTTGCTAATGTATGCTGTTTATATAAAATAGGCAGATTTGGTGGCTCACTTGTTTTGTTGCAGCTGTGGAATTGTATATTTTCTTGTATAATGTTCTCCCCTCACAACTGCACCCCAAAAGCTATACACCAACCAGCCACTGGAGGGTGGTAGAGAGTGGCAGCGCTGAGGAGAGCAGGAAGAAAGCAGATGGGACTGGAGCAGGTGAGTGAGCCATATCCCTGCCCTGGATAATGCACACACTTCACTGGCCCATGAGCCATTCCCCCTGATCCACTATCGCTGCATCTCCTCATCTCTAAACCCCCCCCCCCCCCGTGGAGCGGGACGCTGTGCTCCCACTCTCCCTCCCCCTGTAAAGTGATCCGGCAACACCCCCCGCTCCCCCTCCCCCCGCCTAGGGTGTTCCAGTGCCTCGCACCGGCCCTGACACCAACATAAGGAACTGTTATTTCATTCAACAACCCCAAACCATTCATATACATTTAGGATGAGATGTTCTGCATGAGCATCTGTTATGGTAAATATTTTGAACAAAATAAGGAATTCAACTGTAAGACAAAAGTCTGTTTTCCTGTGCGCAATAATCAATGTCTGTTGGCTGATGTGAGAAAACACCTGGAGCCTGCACCATAAAACTCCAAACAAATTAAAATCGACATGCAAACAAGTTGTGCCCACAATTAGCGCCACCAGATGTTATCATTCACCAAAAACGAGCATGCAAGTTAACTTCCCTTTTTCTTGGAATTATGAAAATTTCTCTGTATTTTTGTTGGTCCTTATATCTGTAAATAACTTCAAAAGGACAATAATCGTCTGTATACCATAAACTTATTTATTAGCCAGAATTCACACTCACCTATTCGGATTGTATAAATCGCATGTAGATCCACCATGTGGATGCTGCAGAGTATTCCCTCCCAACAATTTTTGTCTGTATGAGCACTGTAAACCTCAAAAATACACATACATAGTGCAATACTGTTGTGAAATTAAAAACATATTTTAATACACAATTGCACTCACATTTAAAAGATTAAAAAAAAAATCACATATCACCAAATATATGGCTGGCATCCGTCCAAAGTCCTAGAGAGCAGATTGTGAGGATATCCAAATGATGGCATAAGGAGACAACCTAGCTGCAGTCCCGTCAACTGTTGTCCAAGATGAACTCCTGAATGGTATCCCTCACAGGGACTTATAGCCTTAGCGCTTTCGGGCGTAGTCTCCTTCATCAGAGGCATAAGTCACTAGTGTCAGGGCACAGTTTTTATACCCTTCATAATCACCCTAATTACCCATCAGTCCTATTTGAAAATCCCGCCTCCATATCTGCACATACAAGCTCCTAAACCCTTAAGTGCGTCTTCCGGAAGTGACGTTACGTTATTTTTACATCAATCACATTGCGGGGAACTCCGGATGTTGCATTATGTTTTTCTTAAATCAAATACATTGCAGCGTGCTTCGGTTACCATCGCGAATCTCCCAGATATGACAGATAAGGGTGGATGGGTGGTCCTAATAAAATCTTGACTGATGGTAGTACATATCAAAAAGTAAAAGCAGATCCCACCACAAAAATAACAAAAGAACTTAGAAGTTATTTACAGATATAAGGATTCAACAAAAATACTGAAAAATTCCCTTAATTCCAAGAAAAAGGGAAGTTAACTTGCATGCACGTTTTTGGTGAATGATAAGATCTGGTGGCACTAATTGAGAGCACAACTTTTTTGCATGTCAAAATAAGGAATTCAACTCCAGTTTATATGACCGTGGTTCAATACTGTATATCATGAAAAGATGTTCAGGAACAATGGGGGTGATTCAGGTTCATTCGCTAAGCACATTTGGTTTGCTAATGGACAAAACCAGAAGTAACATGTGCGGAGAGAGTTAGATTTGGGTGATTTATTTTGTTTCTTTGCAGGGTAAATACTGGCTGCTTTATTTTTACACTGCAATATAGATATCAGTTTGTACCCAAATCTAACTGTCTGCACATGTTATATCAGCCCCAGCTGCAGTGCAAATGGTTTTGTTCATTAGCAAACCAAAGGTGCTTTGCAAATGAACCTGAATGAGGGCCAATATGAATTACTTGCCTCTGCTATAGCTGTAACAATGTGTTAGATGGAGTTACTCTCCTGGTCCCCAGCACAGGCGCAGCGTTCCAGACGCCTGTACCAGGGGCGTAACTAGAACTTTGCGGGCCCCATAGCAACATTTTTTAAGCCCCCCCCCCCAAAATTCCAGTAGAGTGGGTATGTAGCAGTGACATTTGGTGAGGACAGACACATATTTACACACACACACACACACACACACATATCTCTTAAATATTTGGCTACATGTGTCAATCATCCGGACACTGTGTCCGTAACGCTGGGCGGGGTCACACCCCCCCTCCCAGCTGACACATGTAGCCAAATAGCCATACAGCATGTCATGGAAAGAAGTGCGTCAGGACCAATTAGCCAATGGCAGCAGGCCGGGGGGCGTGTCCTGCAGGGGGGCGGGGCAGGCGCGGGCAGCGCACACTCCTGCAGCGCCTACTACAGGGCACAGAACAATGTCGGGCTGGGCCGAGGGTCAGGGTGCCATATGCCCCCCGGCACGCTTACCTAGTCCCTGTCTGCAGCCCGCGCTGGACCTCCTACGCTGGCCGCGGCTTACAGAAGCAGAACACGGCCGCGGCTACAGGAAAATGGCCGCCGGCCCCCTGCACTGAGGACATGTACTCAGTGCAGGAGGCCGGCGGCCATTTTCCTGTAGCCGCGCCCGTGTTCTGGAAGCAGAGGCCAGCGCAGGAGGGCTGGAGGAGGTCCAGCGCGGGCCGCAGACAGGGACTGGGTAAGCGCTCCCCCCCCCTCCGCGCTCCCCCCAGAAATATCTAGCACTGTGGGGGCATATCTCCCCCCCTCCCCCCTCCCTCCAGCAATATCTGCCACTGTGGGGGCATATTTGGCACTCCACGCTCCCCCCAGCAATATCTATCACTGTGGGGGCATATCTCCCCCCCTCCCCCCAGCAATATCTGCCACTGTGGGGTCATATCTGGCACTGTGGGGGCATATGTGTCTGGCACTGTGGGGGCATATGTGTCTCTGGCACTGTGGGGGCATATGTGTCTCTGGCACTGTGGGGGCATATGTGTCTCTGGCACTGTGGGGGCATATGTGTCTCTGGCACTGTGGCGGAATATCTGGCACTGTGGGGGCATATCTGCCACTGTGGGGCCATATGTGTATTTGGCTCTTTGACGGAATATCTGGCACTGTGGGGGCATATCTGGCACTGTGGACATCACATTGTGCGGTGTAATGGGCATCATGGTATGGGGCGTAATGGGAATTACGGTGTGGGCAGCATTGGGTAATTGCCATCACAGTATGGGGTGTAATGGGCATCAAGGTGTGCGGCATAATGTGTCATTAGCATTACAGTGTGCTCTCATTTTAATGGGGCGTAGCCCCCTACGACGGTGATGAATCACCTAGTATATATATATATATATATACTGTATATATGAACACGAAGGTTCATGTGGGCACAGGTGCAGCAGTATATGCTGCTGGAAATCTGGTGAGGTGTGAAAAAGCAAAACAGTGTTTTACCTATCAAAAACTTTTTACTCCATAGCTTTGACTATAAAAATTATTAGAGGAAAATCAAAAAAGATATTTATTATAATATCTCCTTTTGCTGACTGCACCTCACTGGTAGGGCTTGTGTCACACATGAGGTGTGGATTTTGTAGTGTGATTGGACATGGAGACGGAGACAGAGGCAGAGGGGGAATGAAGACAAAGGCAGTGAGGGCATGGAGAAAGAAGCAGAAGAGGTATGGAGAAAAATAAGTGGGGGCATATAGGCAGAGATTGGGGCACAGAGACAGAGGGGGGATGAAGACAAATGCAGAGTGGTATGGAAGCAGAGGGGAGCATGGAGATGGAGACAAAGGGCATGGAGACAGGCAGAGGGGTCATGGAGACAGAAGTAGAGGAGACATGGTGGGCATAGTGGCACAGAGACAGGCAGAAGGGGCATGGGGAATGGAGACAGGAGCAGAAGAGGCATGGAGTTGGAGACAGGGAGAAAAGGGGGCATGGAGGCCGAGGGGCGCAAGGAGACATGCAGAGGGGCACAGAGATAGAGGGGGCATGGAGGCAGAGAGGGGCATGGAGACAGGGGCAAAGAGTGCATGGAAGCAGGGGCAGAGGGGTCAAGGAGGTAGAGGGGAAATGGAGACAAAGGCAGCAGGTGCTTGGAAGCCATGAGAAAGAGAAGCCTGTTTCTGCAGTACTATCCCATCCCCGACCTCAGCTGCCAATCACATATTTGGAGTTCTTCCCCCCAACCCACTGTCCGGGGACTGAGTAAAGTAACTCACCGGGGTTTCTGCATTCCAGCTGCAGCCCACACTTGGATTACGCGGTGAGGTCATCAGGCCTGCTGAGTGGAACCCGATCCACTTGTTAGCTGGGCGCCGCTGCGGAGCTACTTCTGGACTCATGAGATGATGACATCATCACCTCACGAGTCCCAAATAGAATATGCAGCCGCAGCCCTGATGCCGGGCACACGGTAGCCGCTACCCAAGCTCACTGTACAGTCTGGGACCAGAATACTGGCGATAGTAGCCCGATGCCGCACCTCTGCAAAGGAAGTGAGACAGCATCACTTACTACCTAAAAATGATTAAAGTACACAAAGGGTGCAGGGGATTGCCTGCTGGGCTGACGGGCCCCCCAAACGGCCGGGCCCCATAGCAGTTGCATCCCCTGCACCTTCCGTAGTTACGCCACTGGCCTGTACTATGATGACAGGCATGGGGCTGGCGCAAGCGCTGTACAAACCTCTGTACTGTGCATGTGGCCAGCTTCTATGGGCTGCTTTGGCAACAGTCCATAGAAGGTCCTGGTGCTTGAATAATACAGATGACAGGGACCGGAACCAGCGCGTGTGCAGTGCCAATGTATGTACTGCGCACTCGCAATCCCTGGATTTTATGGGCTGACAGTCGGCAGCCCATAGAGAGGCATCCCGGAAGGAGGAAACATTTCCCAATGGGAATGCCTTGGTGACTGACAGGTCGGACTTCCAATAGGTGAAGCCAGTGCAGTCTCACAGATGTGGCTTCACTACAGTGGTGCATTTTACTTGGTGGTGGTGGGAGGGGGGGGGGGGTTGATTGCACCACTGATTGCATGCATATGGGGGTTCTTAAAGGTTGTAGTGTCAGCAGAAAATATTGCAGTAGATTAGAGAAGAAAAGGAAAATTAAATACAGAGGTAATGCCATTTGGTTTCACCGCTATGGTATATACATGATGCAAATTATTACGAATCAAAACATTTATGTCACTTTGTTTTGTGACATTTGACATTTCTTGAATTTCATGTTTCAGCTTTAATTCTTTTGGCAGGAAACAAAAAGGCTGCACATTGTGCTGACATTAGGATAAATGAATAACTAGGATTTATTTTCACATACTGTTTCCATAAATATTAATTAAATGATCTGGTTTCATTTTGCAGTTTATTGTAAATATTTGATTTTATTTGTTATGTCATGCATGCCCGCTCTAACAGAGCCTCCACAAGGGATGTAGACAGCATCCAGCAGTCAGGAACTTTGATAAGGATCAGGATGCCGGAATACCAGCAGCCAGCATCACAATCATTAAGTAGGGGCGGCCTAGCGTAAGGACGGGGAAAGGTGGATTAGGTTTAGACACTAGTGGAGGTATTTAAGGTTAGGCTGGGGGGGAGGGGTATTATGGTAAGGCTATGGATAGGGGTAGTAAGGGCGAGTCATTTATATGGGGGTTAGAGTTAGGCTGGAAAGCGGGGCGATTATGTTTAGGCAGTGGGGAACAGGGGTTTGGTTTAGGCACTAGTGGGGAGATTTAGGATCAGGCTGCGGGGGGGGGGGGGCGTAGGGGGGTAGGGAAAGGCTGCTGCAAGGGAGGGTTAGATTGAGGAAGATAGGGGGAGAGGGTTAGGTTACTAAATTATCCCTGTCAGGGTTCTCCGTATCGGGATGCCAGGATTGATCTTTTGACCGCTGGCATTCTGATCGCCATGAGGCTCCCAAACCTTTTTCCAGGAGTCAGGGTGTGCTCCCAGCTCATGCCCACTTACCGGGTGAAGTGGGTCAGACAGAGGCTTGATGAATGCTCACACAATGCTCCATACACTTTCCACTTTGCTGTTGCTTCTCAAATCTCAGAAAAGGTGAAATCCCCAAAAGATTCTTCTGAAGGTTTACCAGCAAGAGGGGCTTTTATGGTTGATCTATGCATTGCCATCTCTCATAAACCTAGTATTTTTTTTACCATGTAATAATGTCTGCTGTGACATATAACCAAATATAACATGTATGACAAAGTACAAGACACCACGGATGTGAAATGTGGATTTAAATCTGGAGCCAACCAACATATTACAGCGAGTTGTACATTTTAAACACAAATATCAGCCTGGTTTGAGCAACCTTATATAATTCAGAGGTTTAATCACATCATCCTCAGGTAAGAATAACCTACTCAGAAGTGTAGATTTTAGGACCAATGTCCCACTGTGCATCTGTAGTTCCTGGCAAGGAGCATGTAACCCCCCAGGCAAGGAGCATGTAACCCCCTTGACATTAAACAAGTAATTCCCTCTGGCAAATAGGATGTAAGCCCCTGTCACCAAGCATGTAATTCCCCCCTGGCAAAGAGCATGTGACCCCCTCCCCCCTGACAAAGAGCATGTAACCCCCCTGGTTACTAGCATTTGATCCCTCTGACAACAAGCATGCAATCACCCTGGTGATGAGCATGTAACCCCCCTAGCTACAATTAACATTTAACGCCCTGGCACCGAGCATCCCCATGGCACCGAGCATGTACCCCAGGCAACAAGCATGTCATCCCCTGGCAATGAGCATGTAATACCGCTGACAATGAGCATATAACCCCTCTAGCAGTTAGCTTGCAATCCCCCTGGCACCTAGCATCCATATAGCACTGAGCATGTAACCCCACTGGAAATGAGCATGTAATCCCCCTGACAATGAGCATGTAATCCACCCTGGAAACAAGTATGCAATCCCCTTCTGGCAACAAACGTGTAACCTTTCCCATGGCAGAGAGCATGTAACCATCTGGCAATGAGCATGTAACCCCATGGCAATGAGCAAGATACCCCTGGCAACAAGCATGTAACTGGTGGCAACAAGCATGTTTTGGCACTTCAGTGGGTATTATCTGTGTAAGTGGCACTAATGGGGGCATTATGGTATCAGTGGCATAACTGTGTGTGGTATAATATGTAATAAGCACTATGGTGTGTGGCATGAAGTGAAATAAGCATTACAGTGTGTGGCATAATATGTAATGGGCATTACAGTGTGTGGAATAAAATTAAATAAACATTATGGCATGGCATAAAGTTAAATAAGCATTACAGTTTGTAGCATAATGTGTAATAGGCATTACAATGTGTGGCATAAAATTAAATAAGCATTACAGTTTGTAGCATAATGTGTAATAATCAATACGGTGTGTGGCATAAAGTGAAATAAGCATTTGTACGGTTTGTGGAAGAATGTATAATAAGCATTCCGGTGTGTGGTATAAAGTGAAATAAGCATTGCGGTGTGTGGTATAATGTGTAATGGGCATTACAGTGTGTGGCATAAAATGAAATAAGCATTACTGCGTGGCATAAAGTTAAATAAGCGATACAGATTGTAGCATAATGTGAAATAGGCATTAAGGTGTGTGGCATAAAGTGAAATAAGCATTTGTACGGTTTGTGAAAGAATGTGTAATAGGCATTCCGGTGTGGCATAAAATGAAATAAGCATTCCAGTGTGTGGCATAAAGTGAATTAATCATTGCAGTGTGGGACATAGTGTGTAATGGGCATTATGGTGTGTGGCATTAAGTGAAATAAGCATTAAAATGTGTGGCATAATGTATAATTATATTATGATGTGTGTGGCATAATGTGTAATGGGCATTACGGTGTGTGGCATAATGTATAACTGGTATTATGACATGTGGCACAATGTGTAATGGGCATTATGGTGTGTAGCATAATGTGTAATGGATATTACGATGTATGTGATATAATATTTGCAGGCCTTACAGTGTGTGGCATAATGTGATATAGGCATTACAGTGGGTGGCATAAAGTGAAATAAGAATTGTGGTATGTGGTATAATGTGTAATGGGCATTACAGTCTGTGTGGCATAATGTGTAAGAAGCATTACTTACTATAAGAAGGAATAATTATTGGGAGGGGGAACATACCCTTGCTTCGGACACCATGTCACCTAGCTACACCTCTGTACAGTAGTGAACCTAAGATAAATGATTCATACAGTGGACCTACTTCACAAGAAAAGAAAAAACACTTGAGCTACAGTAACTTATAGCTGTTTCATAAAATTAAAATGTATTACATTCTCTCAAGGGATACTTGAGACATTATTATTTAATCCGGTAGCTGTGTGAATTCTTGTAAAACCAGCTGTGAAAGATATCATTAGCTTTATCACACCATGACAATACTAGTCATTCCAAGCTGTTCATATTCTGTTAGCACAATATCTACAGCTTCCCGGCTTCATGCCTGCCTTCTGCATCGCATATACTGCATCCAGATAACACACATATAACAAAAGACACAGCATCACATGCATCCCACATCCTTGAGGATCAATCAACTCATACAGTATTCTCTGAGAAGAAATAACTTCCATTATTATATTAAAACGGTACTTATTCCAACACATGATTTAACTTTAAGTAATGTTACATTTCAATACATGTTTTATTAATTTTGTCTTACTACTCATATAAGGAATATAAAACCTCTAATAGGGCCTACACACATCCCGATTTTGGCCAGAGATATAGCATGCCAGATTTAGCATAGCAGATTTCCTTTGAGCACAAAATCATCTATATTGCTTAGAACGTGCAAAATGTGTCAACGATATGCCTCAGCGATTCTGCTTAGCGATTTAAGCATGCCAGATTGACACCACACAAAAGGCGCCCGATATGCAGGGTCTTGCTAAACGATTTTGCTAGATTGATGGGACATGCTCATTCTTCATCTTAATGCGATTTAGACGCGCGGGGCCGCGCATCTATATCGGTTTAGCCCCCACACACACACCGATGTATGCTTAGTTTCTAAGCGACCTTGCTAAATCGCTTAGAAAATGGCACAAAATCGGCATGTGTGTAGGCCCCATAACAATGAATGTAATAGTAATATATGTGTCTGATTACTGTGCTGCGTAAATGTACAGTTAAATGCTTTTATGTGGTTACACAGCTCATTGTGATGTCTAATACTCATATGTAATTGTATTGGTGAGTATCCATTATATATTTATATTTCCATTGATACAAATGATGGTATATGTTTATATATTGTCATCAGTCAAAAAGCCAAAAGATCACTGCGCTGGGAAAACTGAATGGTATAATGTTTAATCAATCCATATGTAGTCTCCTTCTTTTTAACCCTGTGAGAGATGTACAAAATATCCACTGAAAATGAGTCGCTCACATTTGTTATATAAATTCAAATAAAAAATGTGGTGTAAAAAGATTATATTTCCTATATAAGGAAAACATTACAGGTAATTATGATGGATATAAAAGTTTGCTTGCCAATTTTCACACCCAGCTTGACAAATTAATTTGGAAGTTAGGGTTAAGAATTAAGGGGTAGATTTATTAAGCTCGGTGAAGTGATAAAGTTTTTATCACCAGCCAATCAGCTCCTACCTGTCATTTTTCAAACCAAGCCTGTAACTTCACAGTTAGGATCTGATTGGCCGGCGATATAAACTAGACACTTTATCACTTCACCAAGCTTAATAAATCTGCCCTTAAGAAACATAGGGGTAGATTTAAGAAACTTGGTGAAGTGATAAAGTGTCTGGTCTTTATCACCGGCCAATCAGTTACTACCTGTCATTTTTCAAACCAAACCTGTAACTTCACAGTTAGGAGCTGATTGGACAGTGATAAAGTACCAGCCACCTTATCAATTCACCAAGCTTAATAAATCTGCCCCATAGGGACAGATGTATTAAGCCTGGCAAAGAGATAAACTGGAGATAAAATGGAAAGAGATAACATAGCTGATTGGCTGGTGCATTATCTCCTTCCACTTTATCTCCAGTTTATCCCTTTGCCAGGCTTAATACATGTAGCACATAAAATCTTACATTTTGTGTAAAAATACGTATTAATGAAATAGAAATACAAAATGCCATAGAATTAACTTTTAGCTACAACTGTAATGATTAAGGGCCTGATTCAGGTTGGCTCTGTAAGCTGTGAACATAGCCTGGGATGCTGACTGCCGCCCGTCCGGAGCCCTGCCCCCCTTGATGACATGCAACCGATTGCCGATCATAGAATGATTTCTCCTTCCTTCACAAATAAAAGTTAGTGAAAATGGACTTCGCAGCTTACCGAGTCAGGGCCAAATTGCGCCCAAGCTTAGCGATATCCGCAGACACGCAGTCTGGCATAACTCTACCTCTCGGCAATTTATAAACCATGTATTGTATTGTTAGTAATATTTCAATTGCACAAGAACAGCCAAACCCGCGTCCCTTTGTTTAGGCCTCTTTCTTGGCAGTTATGAACAATTCATACTGTAGCTTAGTCCTAACAGTCTTTTAAAAGAATTTTGGGTTCTGTGAGTATTTATACGACATATTAAATAAAGGAATTTTTGTTTTACCCCCCAAAAAAGGGGTACAATGCTTAAATTAGAATGTTACAAAGATTAGTGGTTACAAGATGAGTTACAAAGAAAATACATACAGGTAAGCAAAGCGTAAAAAAAATATAATGAACCTACAGCATTACCACACACCTAGGTATGTCCGCATGGTAATGGCGAGAACTCTATGTACAGACTACATGCAAAAAACAATATGTGATGCACCTTCAGTTTTCAACCCAGAACACCAGATGCCAACACTATTTATCTCTCGCATATCACACCTCGGCCATGTCATCCCAGGCACGGCTATTTGGTGGATTCAGTAACTAAGCCTGGGGCCTCCCATGACATGCTCTTGTGATTTCTTAATCACCTTCACATATTTTGGCATAACTTTCCCTACGAACTGATAATCTAAGTTCTGGAGTGTCCATTTAACTTTTTGCAATTTGAGTAGCATAATGAATGAACATTATGTGCTTGTGATAATGCACAGGTTCTCAAAGTCGGTCCTCAGGACCCCACACAGTGCATGTTTTGCAGATCTCCTCACAGAATAAAGTGAAATAATTAGCTCCACCTGCGGATATTTCAAATGTGTCACTGAGTAATGATTGCACCTGTTGAGTTATCTGGAAAATGGGAACTGTGTGCGGTTCCCGAGGACCGACTTTGAGAACCACTGTGATATGGTATTGGGGAGATGGTTCATATCTGAGAAATGGTGCTTCTCAACAACCTTGAAAAATGCACCAATGTGCAAACCAACCTTAGCTAGTATTTTCTCCATGCTTTTCTATAAGGAACATATATTGTTAAGTCATAAACCATATCCCATATGCTGTACCTTTAACCTAATATAATTACCTTGTCAAGTAATTGGCATCTTCCTCTAGATTCAGTTACCTTTGATGTAAAGACCTGACATCAACCAGAAGGCCTGCCTAGGCCTGGATTAGCATGGTCATGCTAATTTAACCTCTTAGGTCTAAAACAGTTTTCCTGTACCTGTCTCACTTGATAATGAACAAAGCAGACTCCTGACTCATATAGGGCAGTATTCAATGAGAAAGTTCTCCGTGCATGGAGAGCGTTTTATTTCGCTCTCCATGCACTCTCCGTGTTTTAGCGGAGATTCTCCATGTTTGGAGACTCTCCGTCACGGCACTTTACCCACTATTCAATGTGGCTGATGCTCGCGGCGAGTCTTAAACCCTGCAGCGGACGAGCGTCCGCGGCAGGGAGCTTTCAGGGAGCCGGGGGACGGAAGCAGCCAGAGAGATTAAAGTCTCCCTGGCTGCTCCAGAGGAATGTGGTGGGGAGGGGGGCTCCCCCGGACCCAGGCAGCACAGGCTGCCCCCCCTATAGCCAGCGGGGGACCCAGTATTCACTGCACCCAATCGTGCATATTAACGATCGGGTGCAGTGAATGTATGAATATCTAATGAGCGGCTCGAGCGCTCCGGCCCCCTGCTGGCTGCACTGTGTAAAAAAATTTTTTTTTTTTTATTAAATTAAATATATATTCATGTGCTATAAGCACATGAATAAAAATAACATGCCCCTTCACAGAAAAAAAAAAATAAACTTTTAGTTTAAAAGTTCACATTCCAGCTCCCCATCAAAAGATGGAGAATTGCTACACGGAGAGACACGGAGAAAATCACTTAAAAAGACGGAGAATATTTCACATTGAATAGGGTTGCTCGCTTTTGGAGAGCAAAATGCTCCGTCCAAGGCGAAAAAAGCAAAAATTCTCCATAAAACACGGAGAATTTTCTCATTGAATACTGCCCATAGTAATGAAGCAGTTCATAGATAAATGGGCACCAGATTCATAACCCAGTTTAAAAATAACAGAATTCCAACTACCAAAACAGTGAGATTATGTCCTATTAGCTCTGAACCGCATTGTCTACATCACAATACTTACCCACAGAGAGTAAAAGGTCTTACTATGTATAGTTTGGAGCAGAGAAAGGATAGGGAGGACATAATAGAAATGTGCAAATGTACCAAGGGTAGTAACAAGGTCCAGGAGACAAACATTCTTCAAAGGTAGCGTCTGAGAAGTATTAGAACTTGAGGACATGCATTGAAACTGGAGGGAGCTTCAGGGGAAATATAAGGAAAATTACTTCACAGAAAGGGTAGTGGATAAATGGAATAGCCTCATGTCAAAGGTGGCAGAGGCTAAAGGTGCCCATACACTTATATGATTTGGGTACTTTTCACCCGATTCTGACAGATTGGGCTGAAAAATCGGTTGAAAAGTGCGCAAATCTTATGTACCTAACCTCCGATTGTGAACCGTTGTGCGATACTGTGCACATCGGATCGGATCTGGAGATCGTAAGTGCTATTTCACACACTCCGGCTCCTGCCGGGTGGCGAAACCCCGCACGGTGAAAAGCCGTGCCGCACACCGTAGTTAATAATAACAATTGTGTCCATTCACACGGGACGGCCACGGGATGGCCGCCCGGTTGCAGCCGGATCTCACCACTAAGGGACGGCTGCCGGGCTGTGGCCATCCCCACCATTCTAAACTCCTGCGTGCAGCATGGCTTCTTGGCCGTGCAGGGTTTCGCCGCCCGGGAGGAGCCGGAGCGTGTGAAATAACCCTAAGTGTTTCACATAAGATTTATCGGATCTGGCAGGATCCAGCAGCACTTGCTGGGAACCTGCCGGATTCCCGGTGGGCAGTTGCATGCAGCATGTGAGGCTGCATGCAATACCTTGGCTAAGTATCTGGGGTCCTTAAGATAGAATAGCAAATTAAACATGTTTAAGATATGCATATCAACATCCTTACAAAGAATAAAGACTATAAAATGGTTAAGTCTATAACTAAAAAGGGAGCAGACTAGATGGGCCAATGGTTCTTATCTATTGTCAAATTCTACTATATGTTTCTATGTAAATATACTGTAGAAGTTAAAAATAATAGGACATAAGGTGCCCATACACGGTACAATGGCCCTTATTCAGATCTGATTGCAGTACAAATTTGTTTTCAAAATGGGCAAAACCATGTGCACTGCAGGTGGGGCAGATGTAACTTGTATAGAGAGAGTTAGATTTGTGCAAGTTATTTTGTTTCTGTGCAGGGTAAATACCGGCTACATTATTTTTACACTGCAATTTAGATTTTAGTTTCAACACACCCCACCCAAATGTAACTCTCTGTGCACATGCTACACCTTCCCTACCTGCAGTGCCCCCCCATTTGGAGCCATGTGAGCGGTGCCCCACACCAAACCCCCCGTCTCGGAGGCGGACTCTTCAAGCTTCCCTCCCCCTCTACTCGGCAGCGGTGGTCACACCCCCCAGGACTCTGCAGTATTGTTGTTCCCTCCTCCCCCACCCAGACTCTGCGGCGGCGGCCGCCGCTTCATGCTCCCCCAACTCTACTCAGCAACGGAGGCTCCCCCCTCGGCTCAGCAGCAGCGGCTGCACCCCCCCCCCCCCGGACTCAGGGGTATTGTCCCCCCCCTGGACTCAGCGGCAGATGCCGCATAAGCCCCCCCCCCCCCGTGAGAAGGTAAGCGGCAGGGTGCCTGCTTCCCCCCCACCTGGGGTGCTGCGGTGCGTCGCTTGGGCCCTGAGTATACGAACTACTGTAAGTAGTAAAAAGTTTGAGTAGGTCAGTACCATGAAGTAAAGCTGGGTACACAATATACAATGCTTCCTTAAGATGCACTTTAACTCTTAGGGCAAGAAGTATCAAGCTTCAAAAAGTGATAAAGTGGAGAGTTATAGACAACCAGCCAATCCGCTCCAAACTGTCACTTTTCAAACCCAACCTATTGCATGGCAGTTAGGAGCTGATTGGCTGGTTGTTGATCAAACTCCACTTTATTAGTTTTTAAAGCATGATACATCTGTCCATGAGAGACAATTTTTCCCAATCTGCATTTCAAATGCGGATATGATGTGATAAAATTGTGCCATTCCAAACAGTGATAAATAAATACATTGCATGGATGTATCAATAATCCATGCAGAATCAGAGCTTTTCAAGGTGTTTTTCATTAAAAAATACCTCCAATATGTGTTGGTGCAATTGCCGCAGCCGTTGGAACCCTCTGACCCCCTTTTGAAAACCCAACATGGGTCAGGTAAGTATACTTACAGCCCCCTTGCATCCCCCCTAATTCTCCCTTTCCACAGCCTAACCCTAACTCTCGCTCCAATTGCAGCCAAACCCTATGTCCCTTCACTAGTGCCTAAACCTACTTACCGATCGGGGTGCCAGCTGTTGGATTTCTAGTGTCAGCATTCTGATCCTGTACGAGTTTTTAGGTCCACTGCCAGGGGCGTAACTAGAACTTTGTGGGCCCCATAGCAAAATCTTGCTAGGGCCCCCCCTACCTCCGCCATTGCCACTACACTGCCACTTAGGAGGGCAAAAGAAAAAGTGAAGGAGTGTGCAAACAAAGGCAGTGTCGGGAAAAGAGAGAGGGTTGAGAAAGAGAGCAAAAGAGGGGTGGTCAGGAGAGCGAGAGAAGGACAGGGACTGGACACCTCACATATAGGTGAGCAAATCAACCAAATTGAACGCTCCCTATTTATACTCTGCAAGGGCAAAAAAACTTACAATACTGCCTATCGTGGTATGAGACTTTGTCAACCAACACTGCTTTGCGTGTCATGCTTACATGCTAAATGATTGGCCCTCTTCACTATATTGGCATACAAAACCATGGCTTATTAACCCTTGAAAGGTGCGGACCTTCCCAGTATATACTGAACTACCACCGATATTGCTGCTAATTCTATGCTGCTATTTGTGCACTAATATAAACCTGGAGACCCCATATTTCCTATGTCATTCTACATGGACTGAGCTATATTTTAGATACATTTGTAACTGTATATGGGCCTTATTCTAGTTCACTCTTTCTGACAAAATCCTTCTTAGATGGACAAAACCATGGCCCTTATTCTGGTTGGTGCGGTAATATCGGCGTGCGTTCGTGCCGCCGATGTTTTGTGTCAGCGCATGTGCAGAGGCGTCTCTGCGCATGTGCGAGCGGGACGCACGGCCACATTCCGCATGAAATGTGTACACTACGAACAGGGGGTGGAGAGGGGTGTGAAGGGCTATTTGAGCTCATTACCATATGTTTACACCTCGCGTTTCATGGACGTTCCCATGCAAACGCTGGGCGTACGTATGGTAATGCGGCCGTGACGCACGTGTAGGGGACGGACATATGACATTGCCGGATGTCAGCTGCCCGCCCAGATCCCTGCTTTTGCACGGAGAAATGCCCGTGTGGTCTGAGGTTGCGGGAGCTGCCTGGCCACTCGGTCCTGCATTCGATGGTCTGCGACCATTGAATGATGGGGGAGGTTCCCTGAGATGGAGGAGGTGTATTCATGAGAAATACACGTGCAGTCCGTTCGGACAGCTTCTTACCGCGTACGGACGGAGTTGGCGATCCGTATGGAAGGCGGGGTTTAGGACGTACGGTGCTGGCCGCATATTCGGATCCGTCCGCACCGATCAGAATAAGGGCCCCTGTGCACTGCAGGTGGGGCAGATGTAATTTGTGCAGAGAGAATTAGATTTGGGTGGGATTTTACTTCAAAGTGCTATCTATATTGCAGTGTAAGAATAAAGCAGCCAGTATTTACCCTGAACAGAAACATAATAGCTCACCCAAATCGAATTCTCTCTGCACATTTTACATCTGCCCCACCTGCAGTGCACATGGTTTTGTCCATCTAAGAAGGATTTTGTCAGAAAGAGTGAACTAGAATAAGGCCCTATGTGTCTATGTATTCTGAATTATATGTGATAAAAATCTTTTTAATGCTATAAAATTGTTACAATGTAAGCAGTGTGTCCGGATTTATTTTTATTCAGCATATAGACTCAGCAATTTAATTACACAGCAGCGCAAAAGCATCTCAACTCTGTATTTTTGTGTCAAGCTTCTTTTGTGAGCTCAGGTGAACTGACTTGATGCATGCAGCAGCTGGTGTGATAGTAATTTAAAAGATACTCCTATTGTATATATTCCTTAGAAAGCACCGGGACTTTGTATTGTGATGAGCTGTGCTTCATCCAAAATACAATACCCCTATCATAGTGAACATACACAAAACCATTAGTGCATCTAGTCAAAACCGTCTACTAGCAAAAATCGCACCATGGAGCCGCTTCAGATCCGTTCATTTGAGTCCGAATTCGTCCCTGTCCCTGATGTTCCGGATTTACGCATGTGGTAATCCCAAGACCCAATGGCTTCGGCCAGTTTCCCACTCTCTGAGTTGTTTGCTCCGAGAAGGGAGGGTTGGGGGAGGCAGCAGTGAAACACCCAGCATTTTATGGGTGTCCCCATAAAAACACTGGGAGTTTCCCTACGAACACTGGTGTAGGGATACCTGCCGGGGACGCGAGACTGAGGTCGCATGGCTGATGTGCCTGCCCCGAATTCGGCACCGAAGCCTAGACTAACTTTTAATACAGAAGTGGCCAAAAATCATTGAATGATTTCTCTCCTGTTCGCCCGCATGCGAGGGGATGTGATAGCAAACACATCCCCTCCAAGTCTGTCTGTTGTTACCCAGTTTGTTCTATCACTGTCTACATTTGTAAAGCGTAACAGAATATGCTGCGCTATATAAGAGACTGTAAATAAATAAATAAACATATGTTGTCAAAATTCATACACCAAGTCTTTGTCCAGGGGGCATATGTAATAGCATCTGAGTTCACCAGTGCAGGAAACTGGTTGTACTCTAATTCATTTCTAAGCAGCAATTATTTAAATGGCATTGTTTTGCCTTGTAAATGATTGCCGGTTTAAAGAAAACATCCAAGTTTAATCTATCTGCATTTCACACTTCCAGCGAACTTGGACTCTATTACATATGCCTCCTGTATTTGAAGCACAGCAGTACTTGTTATGGAATAAAGCTACTGCGGCTGCATTGTAGGACTTTGCATACAGACTCAGGGAGGGATGTACCAAGCAGTGGCGGTACATCCCGGCGCCCATCGTCGTGATGCTCAATGCATATGTACTGGAATATGTGTTGAGCAACGCAAAGGGCAGCAGTACATTTAAAAATGCTGTAAAAACCCATGAAATTTACCACATTTTTTCTTTAGATAATTCCGGCTTCAGTCACACACAGATATACAGGATACATTTACTAATATGGGAGATCTATTAAAGATGGGATGTTGCCCATAGCAACCAATCAGATTCTATCTATTATCTTCAAGAAGGTGCTAAACAACTAAGGAGAATAATCTGATTGGTTGCTATGGGCAACATCCCATCTTCAGTAGAACTCCCATATTAGTAAGTTTACCCCATACCAATGTCTTATATCACATTAGTCAGCACAGTGTCCTCCATTCTAGCTGCATTGCCTTATAATCAGGGCGATAGAGTGCGATTTTTAGACTTTTGCAAAGAGTTTTTGGATAGTTATAAGTTATAACTATCCATTTTCAGCAAAAACTCTTTTCAAAAGTCTAAAAATCGCACTCTATTAAATCTCGCCCCATATATTGCACAGAACTAATGTAGTATTGCGCTATGTGGTGTAAAATATAGTTGTATGAGGACACATCTTTCTCCCCCCCTCTATCATTTTATATATTCAGTATGGGATGCAGTCAAAATCCCGACGGTCAAAATCCCGACTGGGTCAAAGTCCCGAATGGGTCATAATACCGACAAGGACAAAATCCCGACAAGGACAAAATCCCGACATTTAAAATCCCGACAAGGTCAAAATACCGACATATAGAATGTACAGGTGAAACAGTCCACATGACTTTGTGACGACAGGTCGTGAGGTCGACATGGTTTTTTTCACTGTTTTTTGACCCGACATGTGCGGTATTTCATGCCCTACCATCCACTAGGGCATAGTGGGAGAATAAAATAGTGTGCCAAGCGCAGCGAGGGACCGTGCCCGAAGCATTGCGAGCGAAGCGAGCGATGCGAGGGGCTGCGGTTCACTTCCAACTGTGTCCATGTCGACCATGTCGACAGTCGACTAAAAAAACAGTGAAAAAACCCATGTTGACCTCGCGACCTGTCGACACAAAGTCATGTGGACTGTTTCACCTGTACATTCTATATGTCGGTATTTTGATTTTGTCGGGATTTTAAATGTCGGTATTTTGTCCTTGTCGGGATTTTAAATGTCGGGATTTTGTCCTTGTCGGTATTATGACCCATTCGGGATTTTGACCCTGTCTGGATTTTGACCGTCGGGATTTCATACCGAATCCATACAGTATATATAAAATCAAATAACTAATACATTTTAATTATATTTTTTATAGCCATAACAATTGAACTAGTACATGCAAGTTTAAAATCAATTTAAAATTCCATCTTTGTATAAAAACAATAAGGACTGTATTCTATACACCCAATAGAACGGCTACATTGCGTTTTCTCTCTAATCAAATCTAATCTTCTTTAGTGATTCTTTTATGTTTATAAAGAGGCCTGGTTAAGCTTTGTGCATTTTGTATGCTGGCCATGTTTATGTAATATTTAGGAGATTAACTGATGTGGTTTGTCCAAAAACTGTTTATATGTGCTTAATTTAATAAAAACAAGTAGTGGTAATGTGACTCTTGGTATCACGTTCTCGCCGCAGGGTGAGAGTAAATAATTGAATTGACCTCCCAGATCTTCCAAGCTTGTATTGTTTCTCAATGTTATATTATTACTTTTTGAACCTTCTAATTTGAAGAGAATGGAACGCAGCATGTGAGAGGGTGGTGCACATTTTTAAATAAAACGTTTAATATTATTATAAAAAAATGCTAGTGAAGTGTTGTTAAACAAACACTTATGTGACTCATGCAAAAATAATAACAAAAATGTGAATAAAAACTTGCTTTGTCTCCAATTATTGCTTTAATAAATTATTCTGAATGTAAGTGAATAGCAATTTGAGGTATGAATATATCTTATCAATTGAATATCAGAATGAATGTTTCTTTAATAACAATTATTAAAGCAATAAAGTCCTACACATTGACAGTATCATTCTAGGGGAAGCGGTTATCTATTAGAATGAACTTAGGTCTACAGTCATTAGGTCGACCCCACTAGGTCGACTGGCAGGAAGGTCGACCTGACTTAAGGTCGACATGGGCCAAGGTCGACATGACTTAAGGTCGAATTTGCATAAAGGTCGACATGAGGAAGGTCGACTGGTCATAAGGTCGACATGGGTTTTTTACTGTTTTTTGAGCCGACATGTGCTGACAGGCGGTATTTCATGCCCTACCATCCACTAGGGCGTGGAGGAGGTTATTAAAGCTGTGGCGAGCGAAGCGAGCCACCGTGCCCGAAGCATTGCGAGCGAAGCAAGCGATGCGAGGGTCCGATTCGCATTGCCAACTGTGTCCATGTCGACTGTGTCGACATTCGAGTAAAAATACAGTGAAAAACCCATGTCGACATTATGACCAGTCGACCTTCCTCATGTCGACCTTTATGCAAATTCGACCTTAAGTCATGTCGACCTCGGCCCATGTCGACCTTAAGTCAGGTCGACCTTCCTGCCAGTCGACATAGTGGGGTCGACCTAATGACTGTAGACCTAAGTGTGGTCTGACAGATGTACCGATTCCCATTCTAGGACATGAAGGGCTCACCTGGAGAATGCAGTGATAGGAGCCCTCATGACCGGAAACCACATAGGCTTGGCTAACCCTTAGAAAGCGCATTGTTTGGGCCCCTTTATTACTATACATTATTCAGTAAATATTGATAGTCCTGTGCAGTATAATGGGCGGGATGCTCTAACATATGCACCCCTGTCTGCTGCACTTGGCTCGCTACCGCTGACATAATTATCGCATATGCTCTAACATATGCGATAATTATGGCAAAATACAGCTCTTGCGTTAAGAGCTGTCCTTTGCGGTGAGCCGGCGATGTGCAGCAGGTTCCAGTGGGTCCCGGTGGCTCCCCCTGACCTCCCTTACCTGGCTATTTTGCTGCTGCTGCAGGCGGCTGGGCTCTGCTGCCCGGACACAAGTGAGGGGGGGGGGTCGGTGCAAGGCGGCGGGTGTCCGTTCGGGGCAGCGTGGGTGCGGTAAGACGGCCATAGGATTCTATGGGGTATAGTCAGCTTTTGCAGGAGATATTCCCCGCCGCGAAAATATAAAAACGCGGTAAAAACCCTGATAACAGGGATTTTACCACATATTTAAATTAGAGAATCCCGCCCAATGTAACATATGTATAACGTATAGTTCAAATCTGGAACATGATCTCTCGAGGGAAGGGGGCTCTTCAGAAGAGGTCCATTCTGGATCATAGATAATGCACCTAGATAATATTTGAGCCTAAGTATATCATCTGGTAAGTATATACGTGAGACTCCAAATATTAGCCAAATCTTATTTAAATATAAGTTGTACAGTAATTAGGTTTTACTAAAAAGTTAAAATGTGATAGTTTCTAATAAAAAAAATATTGCATTTATATTCAAATTCTTTCTGAGGTCAAAGCTCTTCTTCTTTTTGAATCATTTCCTACAATTAAAATGTAAGAATGGAGATGCAAAGTAGTTATGACAGCATTATTTCCCTCCTACTGTAGAGGTGGATGCATTAGCACCTCACCTATAAGTGGCAAAATAACGGTTGACTTGCACCCTCCCTACCATTACTCATAAAGGGACAGCTCTAGCTGCAAAAAGAGGTGTGTGGTCTCCCAAGGATGGAGCGTGGCTATACAATAGTACTTCCAATTCAAATTACACCACAATCTTATTTACATTACACTGCACGTAGTCCCCCTGATCCATATTAGTGTCCCTTATACAATTTACACAACACAGTAGTGACCTTTATAATGTTATGTTACACAGTAGTGACCCTTATACATGTTACATTACACAGTAATACCTTTTATACACAATGCCCACAGTACTGCACCCTATACACAACATCTAATTGGTAGCATAAGCTCCTGGGAAAAGCAATGCACAGGGGACCCTAACCTATCAGCAATATCTGTTATTTCCAGGGGTGGGGTGGCTAGGGACAACTACAGGATTTATTGCAAGGGGTTTCTAGATATGTAAGTTCTGGGATTTGAAGGGAGTAAGAGTAGGCAGTTCTGGGGGTAAGTGCAGACTGGGGGCAAAAAGAATGGGTGGGTGTACAGCGCTAGGTTTGTCTGAAAAGAATATACACTACCACATGTATATATAAACGTATAACATTTTTTAATATACAGAATAATAAAAGAGAGCTCTCATAAAAAATATAATATATAGAAATAAAAAAGTTTAAAAACAATTTGATGAACAGAGGCTCTCTGATGTATAGGAAGCTCCACAGTATATAGCATTAGCATTAGCACATAATATTTACCAAGAGGAGACTGGAAGATGTGCAGATTCTCCTTAAAGGTACAGCTGTTGTAAATATGTCCTTGTCCGGATAAGTACCCAGTAAGTCCAGGGGTAATATAGGCAGTGTATACCTGGCATGTGATTGCTGATGGCTGCTGAAGGGTGATTGTCCTGGAAGCAGAAGTAAACTGGTCCGGAGGTAAAGTGCAAGGTGCTGTACGGTCTTGGTATAGTGCAAATATGCAATAAGGTGCAGTGGAGGGGTGCGGAAAAGCTGCTCAACGCGTTTCGACGCTAGCCTGCGTCTTCATCAGGAGCATGGGTATGGGGTCTTGTCAAAGGGACCCTGTATTTATACCCTGAGTTAATGGTTCCCATGATTGCAGGTGTGGGAACTCCAGTAGTAATCATATTAAATACTGTTAAAAACATACATCAAACATAATAAAGAACAAGCATGTGGTAGTTATGCACAGGAGGGGTGTGCAAAGAACTATTATTATACACAATACATATAAAAAAACAAGTTTAGAAAACGATATAGAGTTCATGTGATCATGTCACATGATCGGGACGGGTCACGTGATCCCGGAAGTAACATTCGTGATATAGCTCAAATGTGATCTAATGAAAGTGAGCCACTGATTTCATTGGGGCAAATATCTATAGTGCCCTATAGCTCCAAGGGAGGTCATGTACCTGAAGTTCTCTTCCCCTGTGGCTATCACAGACATATCAGTCTGAGTTGCGCCTTCCGTATAGGTCCCCATATCGCACTTCCGGATGGCGGAAGTGCGTATGGTTGGCGGAAGCAGCTGGGAATGGACCAAGGTCGCAGACTTCCCGATCATGCTGCGTCATATCCGATGCCCCTATGCCGTTTGGTCACCTCCGCCGGAAGTGATGATTTTGGAGGGCGGAAGTTTGATTTCGTTTTTGTGTGTTGGTTGGCATTTAGCATCATATTCCCTTATCTTAGAAGAATTTACAGAAAAGGAATACGCAAACATCCTCCTAAGGAGTATATAGCAAAGTTATTCTAAATATAAGTATATATACAGAGATTTAGAAGAAATTGTAGAAATTTATGAAAAGAAAAACTTATAATAAAGAGACATATGCATCAATAACGGTAGTAATTGGATGTAATGAATCATGAACGGTATAGTGAATAGAAGTGGTTTTACCTAGACACAATATACAGAGACAATATGAATACTAAATATTATCTGCAAATATTAAACGGAGCAAGGTTGTTATAGTTCCAGGTATTGTGGTATCTAATTTCTATTTTTTTATATATGTATAGTTTTTTAATTTTTTAATTTTTTCATTTTTTCCATTTTTCCATTTTTTTCCCCCATTCAGTTCTTGATAATTGGATTTTAGTCTATTATGTCTATATGTTCAGACATATTCGTATATCCCCGTATATGTTACCAATTTTCCTGTGGTACACATATGTATATGTATCTAGGGAAGCCAATCCCGGGGCATTTTTTCAATCCCGGGATTCGGGATTGAAAAATGCTCAATCCCGGGATTCCCGGGATCCCGGGATTGGCTTTCCTAATAAAAAGACTGCCCCACAATCACTTACATTTTGAGGGGTTGCTGGGTGGGGGGATGGGTCGTCAATGACGCTGGGTGCATACTGGCTGGGTGGGCGGGTGGATGCGCTGGCTGCCTGGGTAGGCACACTGGCTGGGCAGGCGGGCAAGCGGGTAGGCACACTGGCTGGGCGCGCTGGCTGACCGGGCGGTGCGGCATCACAATGCCGGGCGCGACCTCTTCCTGCGCAGCGTGACCTCTGATCTCACGCTGAGAGGTCACGCTGCGCAGTGCTGCCGGGAGAATTCGGGCAGCGTCTGAGCGGTGCTCAGATGCTGCCCGGCAGCTGCCCGGCATTAGACTGCGCGCATGCGCAGTCTAATCCCGAAATCCCGGGATTGGAAACTCAAATCCCGGGATTGAAATCCCGGTGTTTTGGGGGCCAAATCCCGGGATCCCGCCGATCCCGATCCCGGGATTGGCTACCCTATATGTATCCCTTCCGAGGATTCCCCCACAGTGATGATTCATTTAATATATGGCATGTACATTTAAGTACCAGACACATAAGTAAAATAAACTGTGGCGAGATCCTCAGGTTGTAAATACTCCACATATCAGATGGAACCAGAGTTGCATGTAATACAAATAATATATATCAAGGAGGGAAAGGAATTATGAAAGAGAGGGGGCCATAAAGAAGAGAGAAATATCAGTATATAATCATAATACGCTATTGAGCTCTAATGCCTCATTGAGGCCATCCGGATGTAGGCTATTTAATTTGAAAGTCCAAAAGACTTCTTGACGGCAGAGGGTCTTGTACCTATCCCCCCCCCCCTCACGGAAGGGGGGATATGTTCAAGTCCTATAAGTTGTAGCCCTCTGGGGTCATTTTTATGGGATTGGGAGAAATGTCTGGAGAGACTGTGGCTGGTTAGACCCTTAATGATGTTACGCCGATGTTCCATAAAGCGAATTTTTAGTGGGTGTGTGGTCCGTCCCACATATTTCAAATTGCATGGACATATCAACAGATATATGGTAAATTTAGTGTCACAATTGATAAAATTCTTCATTGGAATTAGTTCATCTTCTGTCTGTATCTGTGAGGTTCTATTTGCGGCATAGTCGCATGTAGTACTTTTGCCACATTTATAGAACCCCACAGGTCTAGAAACTAGCCATGTGTTGGTACTAGGATTTTCTGCTTTTATCTCAGTCGTTTTTAAATGGCTAGGGGCCAGCATGGTTTTCAAAGATCTGTTTTTTTTATAAATGATTGTGGGTTTATTGGGTAATAGATTTTTCAGGATTCTGTCATGTTTCAATATACCATAATTTTTTGTTAATTATCTGTTTAATTTGGAAGTGTGCTGTATTGTATTTGCATATAAATGCCATTTCATAGGATTTATCTTGTTGTTTCTGGGGTCTAGGAACCAAGAGGTCTTCTCTTCTCATTTTGCGGACTTCATTGAGAGCTTCTTGTAGGAGGGGGTCTGGATATCCCTTTTTCCTTAAAGGAGGCAATAATGTCAATAGCCTGTTCATTGAACAGGTCTAGTGAGGAGCAATTGCGGCGTATCCGCATTAATTGTCCCTTGGGGATATTTTCCTTCCAAGGTCTGTGATGTGAACTCTTATAATGCAGATACGAATACGTATCTACAGTCTTGGTGTAATTTGAAGTGGTTATAGTAGAGTTGACTATGTTCAGGGATATATCCAGAAACTCAATATGTGTAGGATTAAAGTGTGAAGTGAAAGATAGATTAAATTGATTGTGGTTAAGTGAAGTGACAAAGGCCCTTATTCAGATCGGTGCGGATATTCCCGCATTCTTACGGAGCGGTCCGCACGCCACGGTGTTTTGCCGCATGCGGCCATCGTCCGTAGAAACGCCCACGTGTACTCCGCATTCGGACGGACTCACTCGTTAAGAACAGGGCGTGTTTACGGACGACATACAAAGCATGCGTGTGCGGGAGAAACACTCCGATTCGGCACGGTATCACAGAGTATTACAGAGAATGCTCGGGAATACCGCATCCGAACGGGAGCCAAGCGGTGCTACCGCACGTAAGCGGAGTATTTACGCCAAAAAACCCACTATGAAGTATCTTCTGCAATACATCACATGACCCACTTATTCAATTACCTATCCTCATAAAATGTGTGCAATTATATTTGTGTTTTATTATTATTTATTTTGCTGCATTCCTGGCATGTTGTTTATAGTTTTGATGTTTAATTTTATGGTCATTGCATGACAGTGGCATTGAGTGTGACATGAATATAAATAAATGTGTTTACTTTACCCAAAATGTGTGGTTTCATGAGTACATGTCGAATACACATGTGTATTGCTAGTATTAATATTCTGTCATGTCAATTGTTAGCAGTTTTTAAGTGTCTGAGAAGTACAGCATATGTGGGGGATTACTAAGGTTTCCTTGAAGCAGCAATGGTTTCAATTAAAGCACTGACAAGCGTCCTATTAGTGAGTAATGAGTAAAGGAGTAGATTGTATTGGGTTCAGGTGTTAATGGTTGTAGTCATTAGGCGTACGTTCGCCTACCGCATGAACGAGTGGTGTCCGCAAAGCAATAGTACACTTGTGGACACCGCACATTTCAGCCCTTTTTGCTCGCGTGCATTCGGAGTGGTTTCCGAATGTACGCCCCCCAACATAAGTGTACTCCCCCGTGTCCGCCCATGTTTCCGCCCCGTTTTGCCCACTTTGAAACTACGCCCATGTGTCATTCCGCATGACGCCCATAATACGCCCCTATTTCCCGTCTGATTGCGGTGACCAGTTTTGGACGGGCTTTGTCCGAACTGGTACCGAGTCAAGGCGTGGCACATGCGCGTAGCGTTCTACACGCATGCGCAGACGCCGTAAAGACGCAATCCGTAAGAACGCGGTAAAGTCCGCATCAATCAGAATAAGGGCCAAAGTGTTGTGCTGACTGATAGTCCCCGTCCCAAATTATAAAGAGATCGTCTATATAACGGCCATAGAACACCAGATTCGCACCGAACTCGCCGCCCCACACATGGGTGTCCTCGAACTCCCCCATGTATAGGTTGGCATAGCTCGGCGCAAACCTGGTGCCCATGGCCGTCCCCATCACCTGTAGATAGTATGTGTTAGAAAACAAAAAGTAATTGTGAGTCAAAATAAATGAAATGGAGGAGATGATAAAGGATTGTTGTTCCTGTGTCAGGTCGCTATCTCTCTCCAACTTGTTGGTAAGGTGTAAGATACCAAGATCATGTGGTATGTTGGTATACAAAGCCTTGACATCTAAGGTCATAAAGGCATAGGTCTCTTTCCAAGTGATGGTTTGGATTTTTTGGAGGAAATGAGTTGTATCCTTGAGATGCGACCTGAGCACAGGAACAAGAGGTTGTAAGAAGAAATCCACGTAGTGTGACAAGTTAGTGGTAAGGGACCCAATACCCGAAATTATAGGGTGGCCAGGGGGTGAAGTGAGTGATTTGTGAATTTTTGGAAGGTGATAGTATGTGGGTGTGATAGGATGGGTGGTAAACAAAAATTGCCATGTTTCTTTTGAGATCACATTTTGGGCTAAAGCCTCATCTAATGTATTTTTAAATTCTGTTTGAAAAATATCAGTGGGGTCTGTTTTTAGTGTCTTATAGAAATCCTTGTTATTAAGTTGAGTGAGCACCTCCTGAACATAGTCTTCTCTATTTTGAACAACCCGACTCGATACTTTTTCCAGTAAAAAAGAATTTAAAGAAAGAGACATTGCCATTAACGAACGCATAGAGAAGTTTGAGAGAGAGATTCTGGAGAATAAACAGAAGAAATTTAGGAGAGACTTAGAAGACTATCAAAATGACAGAGTTAGATCGTATAAAGATAGAAATAAAAATAAGAAACCTAACCCTAGATCATATTCCAGACCACAATGGAGACACCAAACCAATAGACAAGATAGGGAACACGACCCTAGATATGTATCTTTTCAACAAAGACGTAACCCTTCAAAAAACAGAAGAGAAACACGTCCAAATAGTACCACTACCGTGTTTCCCCGATAATAAGACCTACCCCGAAAATAAGCCCTACCCTTGATTTTGGACACTGGTCCTAAATAAGCCCTACCCCGAAAATAAGCCCTAGTAAAATTTCATTATCTGGCATTCAGACAATAGATTCTACACCTGCTAAACCCCCCTGATCCCCCACTCACCACCCCTAACACCCCTCACCTCCGTTGTGTAGGTAAAAGCACAGGCTTCTTCTGAAGCCGCTTCTATTCCCATGGATGCATTGCGGTGCGGTACGTCACCGCGCACATAACGCAGCTGCAGAATGGAGCTGTGTCACAGCAAAGAAGAGCTGGACATTATTGAGACTTAAAGGAGTACTGGGGTATGTTTACCTTTATCACGGAGGACTGGGGACATGTTTATTACTGTAAGGAGGACTGGGGGCATGTTTACCGGTATAATGGAGGACTGGGGGCATGTTTGCCGATATAATGGAGGACTCGGGGCATGTTTATTAAGGAGTACTGGGGTATGTTTACCTGTATCAAGAAGGACTGGGGGCATGTTTATTAAGGAGGACTGGGGGCATGTTTATTAAGGAGGACTGGGGGCATGTTTCTTGACATTTGCTGTTAATGTTTATTAAAATAAGCCCTACCCCTAAAATAAGCCCTATGGTGTTTTTTGTTCAAGAAAAAAAAATAAGACAGTGTCTTATTATCGGGGAAACACGGTAATTCCCCATATAGTTCCCACATCCACTCCCCAAAAGAACAAGGCGCTAGACCCAAAGATAGGCAGAATTGGAATAGAGGCCATAATAGATCACCCCAACGGGATTTTCGGGAGGCCCGACCCCGCCCCAACCATTGGGAGACCAATTACCCCACGGTACAACAGGAGACACCAAAAAGACAAAGGGAAAGAAGCCCAGAGGAAGCAGAGGAGGGATACAATCAAAGAAAAACCACCAGAAAAGATTAGTTAACCAAAACAAAATACTAGACACTGACAAATCGAAGTACAATAATGTCTTCAATATCTCCTCCAAAGAACTTAGCGAAAATGAACTATCTTTGCTGGCGAAGGGTCTGAAATATGTCCCATCAAGCAATCCCAACATCTTTGAGCTATATGTGGAGCTAAATAGATATATTCGAACCCTTTGCCGCAAAAGATACTTTGCAAATAAGGACATTGCCAAAGATATGGATATATCATTCCCAATTGTGCTGGACGCATCTGATGACCCTACACTGGTGACCCTACAAGAACTACTACGGGAGAACCAGTCAGGATCAGACGATGAATCACCAATTAAAATTTATGATACCAAATCCAAAACATTCAAACGGAAATCTGAGTTTTTTCCTATTACAGCCAAAAGTGCCAATATAGAAACCTTCTACAAGGTAACATTGGAGGATTTTAAGAACCTCTGTAAACTTGGTTCAAGGAAGGAAATTACTCAGAATTCCAATCTAACTAGAGAGGAAAAAAGAGCTTTAAAATCAGTCACCAAAGATACGTCAATCATTATAAAGGAGGCGGACAAAGGAGGGGGTCTGGTTGTTCAAAATAGAGAAGACTATGTTCAGGAGGCGCTCACTCAACTTAATAACAAGGATTTCTATAAGACACTAAAAACAGACCCCACTGATATTTTTCAAACAGAATTTAAAAATACATTAGATGAGGCTTTAGCCCAAAATGTGATCTCAAAAGAAACATGGCAATTTTTGTTTACCACCCATCCTATCACACCAACATACTATCACCTTCCAAAAATTCACAAATTTCTCACTTCACCCCCTGGCCGCCCTATAATTTCGGGTATTGGGTCCCTTACCACTAACTTGTCACACTACGTGGATTTCTTCTTACAACCTCTTGTTCCTGTGCTCAGGTCGCATCTCAAGGATACAACTCATTTCCTCCAAAAAATCCAAACCATCACTTGGAAAGAGACCTATGCCTTTATGACCTTAGATGTCAAGGCTTTGTATACCAACATACCACATGATCTTGGTATCTTACACCTTACCAACAAGTTGGAGAGAGATAGCGACCTGACACAGGAACAACAATCCTTTATCATCTCCTCCATTTCATTTATTTTGACTCACAATTACTTTTTGTTTTCTAACACATACTATCTACAGGTGATGGGGACAGCCATGGGCACCAGGTTTGCGCCGAGCTATGCCAACCTATACATGGGGGAGTTCGAGGACACCCATGTGTGGGGCGGCGAGTTCGGTGCGAATCTGGTCTTCTATGGCCGTTATATAGACAATCTCTTTATAATTTGGGATGGGGACTATCAGTCAGCACAACACTTTGTCACTTCACTTAACCACAATCAATTTAATCTATCTTTCACTTCACACTTTAATCCTACCCATATTGAGTTTCTGGATATATCCCTGAACATAATCAACTCTACTATAACCACTTCAAATTACACCAAGACTGTAGATACGCATTCGTATCTGCATTATAAGAGTTCACATCACAGACCTTGGAAGGTAAATATCCCCAAGGGACAATTAATGCGGATACGCCGCAATTGCTCCTCACTAGACCTGTTCAATGAACAGGCTATTGACATTATTGCCTCCTTTAAGGAAAAAGGGATATCCAGACCCCCTCCTACAAGAAGCTCTCAATGAAGTCCGCAAAATGAGAAGAGAAGACCTCTTGGTTCCTAGACCCCAGAAACAACAAGATAAATCCTATGAAATGGCATTTATATGCAAATACAATACAGCACACTTCCAAATTAAACAGATAATTAACAAAAATTATGGTATATTGAAACATGACAGAATCCTGAAAAATCTATTACCCAATAAACCCACAATCATTTATAAAAAAAACAGATCTTTGAAAACCATGCTGGCCCCTAGCCATTTAAAAACGACTGAGATAAAAGCAGAAAATCCTAGTACCAACACATGGCTAGTTTCTAGACCTGTGGGGTTCTATAAATGTGGCAAAAGTCGCTGTACTACATGCGACTATGCCGCAAATAGAACCTCACAGATACAGACGGAAGATGAACTAATTCCAATGAAGAATTTTATCAATTGTGACACTAAATTTACCATATATCTGTTGATATGTCCATGCAATTTGAAATATGTGGGACGGACCACACGCCCACTAAAA
Organism: Crinia signifera; assembly: GCF_055691185.1. Lineage (NCBI taxonomy): Eukaryota > Metazoa > Chordata > Amphibia > Anura > Myobatrachidae > Crinia > Crinia signifera. The sequence continues at coordinate 98,218,580 of NC_139225.1, read as the reverse complement.
ATTCGCTTTATGGAACATCGGCGTAACATCATTAAGTGTCTAACCAGCCACAGTCTCTCCAGACATTTCTCCCAATCCCATAAAAATGACCCCAGAGGGCTACAACTTATAGGACTTGAACATATCCCCCCTTCCGTAAGGGGGGGGGGGATAGGTACAAGACCCTCTGCCGTCAAGAAGTCTTTTGGACTTTCAAATTAAATAGCCTACATCCGGATGGCCTCAATGAGGCATTAGAGCTCAATAGCGTATTATGATTATATACTGATATTTCTCTCTTCTTTATGGCCCCCTCTCTTTCATAATTCCTTTCCCTCCTTGATATATATTATTTGTATTACATGCAACTCTGGTTCCATCTGATATGTGGAGCATTTACAACCTGAGGATCTCGCCACAGTTTATTTTACTTATGTGTCTGGTACTTAAATGTACATGCCATATATTAAATGAATCCTCACTGTGGGGGAATCCTCGGAAGGGATACATATACATATGTGTACCACAGGAAAATTGGTAACATATACGGGGATATACGAATATGTCTGAACATATAGACATAATAGACTAAAATCCAATTATCAAGAAATGAATGGGGGAAAAAAAATGGAAAAATGGAAAAAATGAAAAAATTTAAAAATTAAAAAACTATATATATATAAAAAAATAGAAATGAGATACCACAATACCTGGAACTATAACAACCTTGCTCCGTTTAATATTTGCAGATAATATTTAGTATTCATATTGTCTCTGTATATTGTGTCTAGGTAAAACCAACTCTATTCACTATACCGTTCATGATTCATTACATCCAATTACTACCGTTATTGATGCATATGTCTCTTTATTATAACTTTTTCTTTTCATAAATTTCTACAATTTCTTCTAAATCTCTGTATATATACTTATATTTAGAATAACTTTGCTATATACTCCTTAGGAGGATGTTTGTAAATTCCTTTTCTGTAAATTCTTCTAAGATAAGGGAATATGATGCTAAATGCCAACCAACACACAAAAACGGAATCTAACTTCCGCCCTCCAAAATCGTCACTTCCGGCGGAGGTGACCAAACGGCATAGGGGCATCGGATATGACGCAGCATGATCGGGAAGTCTGCGACCTTGGTCCATTCCCAGCTGCTTCCGCCAACCATGCGCACTTCCGCCATCCGGAAGTGCGATATGAGGACCTATACGGAAGGCGCAACTCAGACTGATATGTCTGTGATAGCCACAGGGGAAGAGAACTTCAGGTACATGACCTCCCTTGGAGCTATAGGGCACTATAGATATTTGCCCCAATGAAATCAGTGGCTCACTTTCATTAGATCACATTTGAGCTATATCACGAATGTTACTTCCGGGATCACGTGACCCGTCCCGATCATGTGACATGATCACATGAACTCTATATCGTTTTCTAAACTTGTTTTTTATATGTATTGTGTATAATAATAGTTCTTTGCACACCCCTCCTGTGCATACCTACCACATGCTTGTTCTTTATTATGTTTGATGTATGTTTTTAACAGTATTTAATATGATTACTACTGGAGTTCCCACACCTGCAATCATGGGAACCATTAACTCAGGGTATAAATACAGGGTCCCTTTGACAAGACCCCATACCCATGCTCCTGATGAAGACGCAGGCTAGCGTCGAAACGCGTTGAGCAGCTTTTCCGCACCCCTCCACTGCACCTTATTGCATATTTGCACTATACCAAGACCGTACAGCACCTTGCACTTTACCTCCGGACCAGTTTACTTCTGCTTCCAGGACAATCACCCTTCAGCAGCCATCAGCAATCACATGCCAGGTATACACTGCCTATATTACCCCTGGACTTACTGGGTACTTATCCGGACAAGGACATATTTACAACAGCTGTACCTTTAAGGAGAATCTGCACATCTTCCAGTCTCCTCTTGGTAAATATTATGTGCTAATGCTAATGCTATATACTGTGGAGCTTCCTATACATCAGAGAGCCTCTGGTTATCAAATTGTTTTTAAACTTTTTTATTTCTATATATTATATTTTTTATGAGAGCTCTCATTTATTATTCTGTATATTAAAAAATGTTATACGTTTATATATACATGTAGTAGTGTATATTCTTTTCAGACAAACCTAGCGCTGTACACCCACCCATTCTTTTTGTTTTCTATAATTGGGAGAATTACACACTCCCCGTACAGCAGCTTTGATTGTGCCTGAGGTTCATCCCCCCCCCTTTTTCGCAGACTGGGGGCAAGGAGGGGTTTAGTGTACATAGCAGATCAGGCAGTACTTCCCGACAAGCAGGAGATTAGGGGCAGGCAGTGATGGGTATAGTGATGGGATTAGGTAGCACAGCAGATGGGGCAGTACTGTGTGTGTGGGGGGGGGGGGGGGCAAAGAAAGGGTTAAGGTTAGTCATTTCTGGGGCTAGGGACGTGCCATCGACTATCCTGTCACACTCACTGTACATATTTAGCACATATTTTCTCTGCTCCATCTCCATAGACCCGTGATTTGTATCGTTATGTCATGGGGGGGGGGGGGGGGGGTGATAATGAGAAGCACCAACCCTCTCCCTGAGTGGTCAACTGCATCTACTCTCTGAGAACTTTCCCTTATGAATATATAATGAAAGAGAAAATGTGTATTGGTGTGGTGCACCATAAAGAATTAATTCATGTCAATAAAAATTTAATTTTAATCGATTGTTCTTAAAAACTGCGAAATATAAAACAAACACAAAAATGACAAACAAAGTGAAAAATAGTGCGTGTTTAAAAACAGCACGTGTGGGGACTGATTGTGTGTTTGAAATAAGTCTCTTTAATGATACAATTATACAGTGTTGCATCTTTAGAAAACAGTAACAGCTTTAAATGTTGGAAAAATTCCTCTTGTTATATTTGTTACAACTGGTTGTTGCTGTATGAGTAAACTGCTTGCACTTTAATATGGTGGTTATATATTCAGGATCTGTGTGTCTATTGCCAGTTAGGTTGATAGTATCAATGTCTCGACACGTGCAGGTATGTGGGCTGCCGATGAGTACCCCTTAGAATCATGAAATGTGCATGAACTAAAGATGTATTGATGCCTGATTTAGTTATAATTAATAAAATGCACATATGCTGTGGAGCCTTTGGCTTCTATAGTGCTGCTATGGCAGTGTAATCAGGCAATGATTTATTTATGAATATAGGCAGATTTAGGAGTCTCCCCCCCGCCCCCCAAAAAACAAAAAAGCAATAATAATAATTGTTTGTCTTTGTGCCCCCCCACCATAGAGAATGTGTCTCCTTATAGTATAGAATATAATGTGCCTCCCCTCTCCCATATTATAGAGTATAATATGACTCCCCCTCCCCACAGTATAGAATATAAGGAGCCTCCCTCTCCTTTTGTGAGAATTGGAACCACACATTGGGTCAGATGTATCAAACTTCAAAAGTGATAAAATGGAGAGTGATAAACAGCCAGCCAATCAGCTCCTACCTGCCATGTTACGGGCTGGGTTTGAAAAATAAGAAAAGATGGGTTTGAAAAATGTCAGGTCAGGCTGATTGGCTGGCTGTTTATCACTCTCCACTTTTTCACTTTTTGAACCTTGATACATCTGGCCCATTGCCTTTAGATCCCATGCATTGAACCGTTCCAGCTGCACTTCTCTTTACATCTGAAGCTTCCTTGCCACTCCCAGCAGGTGCCACCCCTAGGCACGTGCCTCGTGTCACTAGTGAGAGATCCGGCACTGCTTATGACAGTGGGTCCCAAACTCGGTCCTCAAGGCACTCTAAAGGTTTTTAAGGAAATCCATGCTTCCGCACAGATGGTTTAATCAACTTTAATGAGGTACTAATTAAGTCAGCCGTGCTCAAGCATGGATCTCCTTAAAATCTGGACCATTAGGCTAGCTTGTGGACTGAGTTTGGGAACCACTGCTTTACGGAAAGATTTTAGAGATGGCAAGTACAGTATGCCTTCCATTCCCTATTACAGCATATAGTATTACAATGTACAGCTTAAGATAGCTAGAATAGATTTAATACTGTACTGTATTTGGTGAGTGCAGTGGATCGGACTTCATTTTACATTAAAATTATATACAGCACCCCCCCCCCCCCACACCTCTACATCAGGTTTCAGCTCTTTCTATAAAAACATTAAAACATTACCAATACCATTTGCAGATATGAAACATATTTAGAAGCTTCCGTAAGTCGGTAACACCTGAGATAACTCCCATTCTATTAGCATTTTCTATGCAGCTGAATGTAAGCTTCAGTACTATTATCTATTATCAGCCACTTCAAGCTGCGGGAAAGTTGACTGTATTATGCTTGCATTGTATTATTATTGACGAGTAGACTGCTATTTGTAAGCAGCAAATATCTTTACAAGGATAACTTATCTGAAACCTTCAGTTGCGAACCTTACATTTTTCAACATTTATATCTAAGTTTCTGGTATCTTTACCATTTCTTAAGGACAAGTTTCTGTTCTCAGTACAGTAAGTCACTGACAGGAAGTCTGCAGTGTGCAGTAAATATCACCTTCAAACTGCAAATATAGGCATGGTAGGAATTAGAGATGTGCGGGCTCGGATTTCAGAGATCCGAGCCCCCACGGACGTCATCATTCCGAGCCCGATTCCGAGCAGCGCTCGGAGATTCCCGCCTGACTCGGTCCGTCCGCGTGATTAGAACGTCATCTCCCGGCGTCGGATTTCGCGAGGCTTTATAAGCAGCTGCCGCGCCCCGCCATCTTCACTCCAGTCAAGTAGTGGGTTGGGAGAGGGTGTGTTGGTGCTGCTGCTGGGGCTTAAACTTGAGCTTGACCTTGAGCTTTTGCAATCGCTGGTGCTGTCTCTCAGTGCTGCTGTGTAGTAGTCTAACTGTGTACTTGTAGTACTACTGTCTCCTCTGTGCGGTCTACCTCTGGTGTGCTGTGCTGCCTGTAATTGATTATTTTATTTGCTGGGGCTGTCTCCCTCAGTGCTGCTGTGTACTCTGTTCTCAGCTTAGGACAACAGTCTAACTGTGTACTTGTAGTACTACTGTCTCCTCTGTGCGGTCTACCTCTGGTGAGCTGTGCTGTAATTAATTATTTTATTTGCTAGGGCTGTCTCCCTCAGTGCTGCTGTGTACTATACTATGTTCTCCTCTGCTTAGAAGAACAGTCTAACTGTGTACCTGCCTGTAGTACTACTGTCACCTCTGTGCTGGGGCATACATCTGGTGCTGTGCTGTGCCATTTATTATATATATAATTATTAATTATATTAAATATAAATATATATAGTCCACTGGTGCTGCACTGCTGCCTGCACTGAATCTGCCAGTCTGGCGGTCTGTGGTCTGGGGCTCACTGGCTATACTGCCGTATGTACCGTCTGGTCTGGGGCTCACTGGCTAATAAATAATTAAATACTGCCTGCCTAATAAATAATTAAATACTGCCGTATATCTCTACCTTTGTGGTCTGGGGCTCACTGGCTATACTGCCGTATGTACAGTCTGGTCTGGGGCTCACTGGCTAATAAATAATTAAATACTGCCGTATATCTCTACCTTTGTGGTCTGGGGCTCACTGGCTATACTGCCGTATGTACCGTCTGGTCTGGGGCTCACTGGCTAATAAATAATTAAATACTGCCTGCCTAATAAATAATTAAATACTGCCGTATATCTCTACCTTTGTGGTCTGGGGCTCACTGGCTATACTGCCGTATGTACCGTCTGGTCTGGGGCTCACTGGCTAATAAATAATTAAATACTGCCGTATATCTCTACCTTTGTGGTCTGGGGCTCACTGGCTATACTGCCGTATGTACCGTCTGGTCTGGGGCTCACTGGCTAATAAATAATTAAATACTGCCTGCCTTATAAATAATTAAATACTGCCGTATATCTCTACCTTTGTGGTCTGGGGCTCACTGGCTATACTGCCGTATGTACCGTCTGGTCTGGGGCTCACTGGCTAATAAATAATTAAATACTGCCTGCCTAATAAATAATTAAATACTGCCGTATATCTCTACCTTTGTGGTCTGGGGCTCACTGGCTATACTGCCGTATGTACCGTCTGGTCTGGGGCTCTCTGCCTAATACTGCCGTACCTGTGCGGTGTGTGGCTCACTGCCCAATACTGCCGTATCTACCCTCTGGTCTGGGGCTCTCTGCCTAATACTGCCGTACCTGTGTGGTGTGTGGCTCACTGCCCAATACTGCCGTATCTACCCTCTGGTCTGGGGCTCACTGCCTAAATACTGCCGTATATCATTATCTACCTGTCTGGTCTGGGGCTCTCTGCCTAATACTGCCGTACCTGTGTGGTGTGTGGCTCACTGCCCAATACTGCCGTATCTACCCTCTGGTCTGGGGCTCTCTGCCTAATACTGCCGTACCTGTGTGGTGTGTGGCTCACTGCCCAATACTGCCGTATCTACCCTCTGGTCTGGGGCTCACTGCCTAAATACTGCCGTATATCATTATCTACCTGTCTGGTCTGGGGCTCTCTGCCTAATACTGCCGTACCTGTGTGGTGTGTGGCTCACTGCCCAATACTGCCGTATCTACCCTCTGGTCTGGGGCTCACTGCCTAAATACTGCCGTATATCATTATCTACCTGTCTGGTCTGGGGCTCTCTGCCTAATACTGCCGTACCTGTCTGGTGTGTGGCTCACTGCCCAATACTGCCGTATCTACCCTCTGGTCAGGGGCTCACTGCCTAAATACTGCCGTATACCATTATCTACCTGTCTGGTCTGGGGCTCTCTGCCTAATACTGCCGTACCTGTGTGGTGTGTGGCTCACTGCCCAATACTGCCGTATCTACCCTCTGGTCTGGGGCTCACTGCCTAAATACTGCCGTATACCATTATCTACCTGTCTGGTCTGGGGCTCTCTGCCTAATACTGCCGTACCTGTGTGGTGTGTGGCTCACTGCCCAATACTGCCGTATCTACCCTCTGGTCTGGGGCTCACTGCCTAAATACTGCCGTATATCATTATCTACCTGTCTGGTCTGGGGCTCTCTGCCTAATACTGCCGTACCTGTGTGGTGTGTGGCTCACTGCCCAATACTGCCGTATCTACCCTCTGGTCTGGGGCTCACTGCCTAAATACTGCCGTATATCATTATCTACCTGTCTGGTCTGGGGCTCTCTGCCTAATACTGCCGTACCTGTGTGGTGTGTGGCTCACTGCCCAATACTGCCGTATCTACCCTCTGGTCAGGGGCTCACTGCCTAAATACTGCCGTATACCATTATCTACCTGTCTGGTCTGGGGCTCTCTGCCTAATACTGCCGTACCTGTCTGGTGTGTGGCTCACTGCCCAATACTGCCGTATCTACCCTCTGGTCAGGGGCTCACTGCCTAAATACTGCCGTATACCATTATCTACCTGTCTGGTCTGGGGCTCTCTGCCTAATACTGCCGTACCTGTGTGGTGTGTGGCTCACTGCCCAATACTGCCGTATCTACCCTCTGGTCTGGGGCTCACTGCCTAAATACTGCCGTATACCATTATCTACCTGTCTGGTCTGGGGCTCTCTGCCTAATACTGCCGTACCTGTGTGGTGTGTGGCTCACTGCCCAATACTGCCGTATCTACCCTCTGGTCTGGGGCTCACTGCCTAAATACTGCCGTATATCATTATCTACCTGTCTGGTCTGGGTCTCACTGCCCAATACTGCTGTATCTACCCTCTGGTCTGGGGCTCACTGCCTAAATACTGCCGTATATCATTATCTACCTGTCTGGTCTGGGGCTCTCTGCCTAATACTGCCGTACCTGTGTGGTGTGTGGCTCACTGCCCAATACTGCCGTATCTACCCTCTGGTCTGGGGCTCTCTGCCTAATACTGCCGTACCTGTGTGGTGTGTGGCTCACTGCCCAATACTGCCGTATCTACCCTCTGGTCTGGGGCTCACTGCCTAAATACTGCCGAATATCATTATCTACCTGTCTGGTCTGGGGCTCTCTGCCTAATACTGCCGTACCTGTGTGGTGTGTGGCTCACTGCCCAATA